>NC_030435.2:6582726-6882726 GCF_001660625.3 Ictalurus punctatus
TAAATAAATAAATAAAAAATTCAAAGCATTTCAAGGAGAAATTATATTTGAGCACTGATTTCATTACCATATTTAGCAGCTGCTTTTGCTTGAGCAGGTGTGAGACCTGTAGAAAGAGAGAGTTAATTTTTTCTTACACAATGAATAGCTCAAAAATATAAACAAGACTATGGAAACAATTACTGGGACAATTGCATGCAAGAGCATAAAACATAGTTTGATTATACTTTATGAGACTGATTTGTAAAATTTTATATTACTATAGTGGTAAGAAAAGCTACAACCTCGTTTTTTGCCCTAACCTCAACCTGAATTTATGCTGTATGAATCTGTACCAATGTTATTGTTAGATTAATTTCCTTCTCTTTGGCACACACCTCCTATTCCAGGAAAAACTCCTCCCGTTCCAGCTGGTACACCAGCACCACCTCCAACTCCTTAAAGGAAATTAATACAGAATCACTTACAGAACTGCATCTTGCATGGGCAGTTGAACCTACCTACATATTTTCAATGATGTTAAAGTCAGGGGACTGTGAAGGCCATGCCAAAAGCTTCAGCTTGCATTTCTTGATTTTTGATTGACTTGATTGACTGTGTCAGATTTGCTTCCAGAATTTGCTGATACACCAAAGGTTGGTGGACACCTGGACTACCAGAAATTGTTGGTTGTGAGATTCTTTGCCTTGTTGTATGCCATTTGAACGATGAACTACTTCTTCTGTTGGTCCTGTTGTATTATTTTTTGTCCCCTTGCGGGTGTCTCACTGCTTTGCAGATTTCTCCTTTTCTGGAGGTTTTATTTTTTTATTTGAATTTTTTTTTTTAAATAAAATGTTTACATCCAGCTCTCTACAACTGCACTCAACCACTATATTTGTAACAATCTCTGGCTGTCTTCAACCCTCAGGTGAAATCAGTGAAATCAGGTATGGCTCCTGCTTGTTTGGAATGAAAGCCTGTAGCCACTCCAGGCTTTGGGAATGTGATTGAAAACCACTGCTCTACAGTGTCAAGTATAGCGTATTTTCTGATTCATGTACATTTTATAATATTTTTTCTTTTGCTTTTGTTGCTCAAAGGAAGATGGATTACCATATTTAGCTGCTTTGGCCTGGGCAGGTGTAAGACCTCCTGCAACTGGAAAAATGGAACATTCATACACTGTGATGTCTTTAGTGGCATAGAGACATTGATATACATGTAGATTGCTGATTATTGGCTACATGAAATCAACAATGATACAGTAGGGTTTAATCCCTTATTCTCTTTTGACTCTCCCCATCACTAACTCCATCTCTTGGGTGACCACTAAAGGGCATTCAGTATCCACTGGAAGAAACACCCCAGCCTTACATCAGCAGTGCCCACATGAAGCCACCTGTACCCCGATGTCACAATATGATCTAACGTATCGCCATCCCATATGTGAGACTCTCTCTCTCTCACTCTCTCTCTCTCTCTCTCTCTCTCACCTGCTCCAGAATAAGCTCCTCCAGTTCCTGGTACAAAGCCAGTTCCTATACCTGTACATGGGGAATAGAAAAGGTTTTATTAATAGCCTAATTGGACATTTTGCCTCTGTATACCACCATAATGAATTTAATATGAAGCAATCATGATGTGATTGAAGACTAGACTTTGAGCTTTATTTCAAAGGGGTCATAAAGTTTGGGCACCTATGGACAAATTAGATATTTTGTTGATTTGGGAAATGGAAAAAGTAAAGACAAACTCTGCAGCAGACTGTCTTAAAATAATAATTTTTTTCTGAAAATATAATGCACAGTAATTGTGGAATGGGTAAATGTTATTGAACATGCCATACATAGTTATTATAGGTACTTATTCACTACTTAGTACATCCCCTTCGACAGATATCACACTTTGTGTAGAAGTCTTTGTCTTCTTGTGTAATGAAATTTCACCCATTTTTCTTTGCCGATCCTAAATATTCTTGGCTGTCTTGCATGGGCAGATTGTTTAAAACCTGCCTACATATTTTCAGTGATGTTCAAGTCAGGGGACAGTGAGGGCCATATCAAAATCTTCAGCTTGCACTTCTTGAAATAGTTCATGGTGGATTTTGAAGTATGTTTTGGATCATTGTTCTGTTTTAGAAGCCAATGTCAGATTTTTGATTGACTTGACTGACTGTGTCACATTTGCTTCTAGAATTTGCTGATACACCAAAGGTTGGTGGACACCTGGACTAACAGAAATTGTTGGTTGTGACATGCTTTGCCTTGTTGTATGCCATTTGAATTATGAACTACTTGTTCTGTTCTTCCTGCTGTATTTTTTTTTTGTCCCTTTGCGGTGTGTCTCACTGCTTTGTAGATTTCTCCTTTTATGGAGTTTTTTTTTTTAAAAATAAAATGTTTACATCCAGCTCTCTACAACTGCACTCTACCACTATATTTGTAAAAGTCTCTGTCTTTCTTCAACCCTCTGTCTCGTTTGTTCTCTCTCTCACCTGCTCCAGGGTAAAGTCTTCCAGCACCTGGTACACCACCACCACCGAAGCCAGTTCCAGCTCCACCTAAACCAACAATGGTTCCTTCAAAGTATTCATTAAGAACTACAGTCATGTAACAAAATTACTATGGCTTATTTATTATAATAAGTGAGCTGTCATTAAAGCCAAATTGGAGGCACACTTGATAGGTGATTGGAGACTAAGCTGAATTGATTAAACAAGTGAAATCAGGTGTGGCTCCTGCTTGGTTGGAATGAAAGCCTGTAGTCAAACCAGGCTTTGGGAATGCGATTGCAAACCACTACTCTACAGTGTCAACTATAGCGTATTTTCTGATTCGTGTAAAATTTTTTTTATTTATTTATTTTTTTCTGCTTTTGTTGCTCAAAGGAAGATGGATTACCATATTTAGCTGCTTTGGCCTGGGCAGGTGTAAGACCTCCTGCAACTGGAAAAATGGAACATTCATACACTGTGATGTCTTTAGTGGCATAGAGACAATAGCTGCGTTTACATCGACAACAATAATCCACTCTTAATCAGATTAAGACCATACTCTAATTAAGAAACTACCATGTAAACAGCAATTTTTACCTACCTTAATCTAATTAAGGTCATAATCAAAGTAAGCAATAACCGAATTAAGACAGGTGGAGTACTCCTGTTTTAAGCGCATTATGGATGTGTATTACAGACATGTAAACACCTTAATCACATTATGAACGTTGTGTGGGAGTTTTCACCGCATTTTGCGACAGGACACGATCACACGCGGCAGTTTTACGGTGAACAAGTGAGTTCGGTCGCGTCCCAAATTGCATACATTCCTACTATAGGCCTGTAGTGGGGAAAAATACATGCATCTCGGCTACTATATAGACGGTAACTATGCGATTTGGGACACACCCACGGCTTCAAATAATTAACTGCACTTAAAGCGTTCGAAAAAATTTAATAAAAACACCCCAAACTGTATACGGTACCATTACGAAGACAAACTGTATGTTGATACGTAAAATTCTGGAGGGACGTCGGATGGCGTGGCGCGGTGACGTAATGACGCGGGCTGTTAATCTAATTATGTTCTAAAACATGTAAAATGGGAACATGACAGGAGTATTCTAAAGTGACTCATGTAAACACCTTAATTACATTATTATCTTAATCAGAGTTAGGTCAACAATTAGATTAATGCTGTCCATGTAAACTTATACATGTAGATTGCTGATTATTGGCTACATGAAATCAACAATGATACAGTAGCGTTTCATCCCTTATTCTCTTTGTCTCTCCGCATCACTAACACTTTCTCTTGCGTGACCACTAAAGGGCATTCAGTATCCACTAGAAGAAACACCCCAGCCTTACATCAGCAGTGCCCACATGAAGCCACCTGTACCCCGATGTCACAATATGATCTAACACATCTCCATCCTGTGTGTGAGACTCTCTCTCTCTCTCTCTCTCTCTCTCTCTCTCTCTCACCTGCTCCAGGATAAGCTCCTCCAGTTCCTGGTACAAAGCCAGTCCCTGTGCCTGTATATGGGCAATAGAAAAGATAAGTTATTAGTAGCCTAACTGGACATTTTGCCTCTGTATACCACCACAATGAATTTGATATGAAGCAATCATGATGTGATTGAAGAGTAGACTTTTAGCTTTATTTCAAGGGGGTCACGAAATCTGGGCACCCCTGGCCAAATTAGATATATTGTTGATTTTTGAAATGGAAAAAAGTAAAGACAAACTCTGCAGCAGACTATCTTAAAATAATAAGTTTTTCTGAAAATATTAATGCACAGTAATTGTGGAATGGGTAAACGTTATTGCACATGCCATACATAATTATTATAGGTACTTATTCACTCCTTAGTACATCCCCTTTGGCAGATATCACACTTTGTGTAGGAGTCTTTCGCTTCAGGTGTTATGAAATTTCACCCATTTTTCTTTGAAGTTCCAAAATATTCTTGGCCGTCTTGCAAGGGCAGATTGTTTAAAACCTGCCTACATATTTTCAATGATGTTAAAGTCAGGGGAAAGTGAGGGCCATATGAAAATCTTCAGTTTGCACTTATTGAAGTAGTTCATGGTGGATTTTGAGGTATTTTTTGGATCACTGTCCTGTTTTAGAAGCCAATGTTAGATTTTTGATTGACTTGACTGACTATGTTACATTTGCCTCCAGAATCTGCTGATACACCAAAGGTTGGTGGACACCTGGACTACCAGAAATTGTTGTTTCTGACATGTTTTGCCTTGTTGTATGCCATTTGAATTATGTCCTACTTGTTCTGTCGTTCCTGCCGTATTTTTGTCTCACTGCTTTGTGGATTTCTCCTTTTCTGGAGGTTTTTATTTTTTTTTAAATAAAATGTTCACATCCATCTCAGTACAACTGCACCATACCACAATAATTGCAAAAGTCTCTGTCTTTCTTCAACCCTCTGTCTCTTTTGTTTTCTCTCTCACCTGCTCCAGGGTAAACTCCTCCAGCACCTGGTACACCACCACCACCCAAGCCAGTTCCAGCTCCACCTAAACCAACAATAGTTCCTTCAAAGTATTCATTAAGAATTACAGTCATGTGACAATTAGTATGGCTTATTTAATATAATAAGTGGGCTGTCATTAAAGCCAAATTGGAGGCACACTTGATAGGTGATTGGAGACTAAGCTGAACTGATTAAACAAGTGAAATCAGGTATGGCTCCTGCTTGGTTGGAATGAAAGCCTGTAGTCAAACCAGGCTTTGGGAATGCGATTGCAAACCACTACTCTACAGTGTCAATTATAACGTATTTTCTGATTCGTGTAAATTTTATTTATTTTGTTTTTCGCTTTTGTTGCTCAAAGGAAGATGGATTACCATATTTAGCTGCTTTGGCCTGGGCAGGTGTAAGACCTCCTGCAACTGGAAAAATGGAACATTCATACACTGTGATGTCTTTAGTGGCATAGAGACATTGATATAAATGTAGATTGCTGATTATTGGCTACATGAAATCAACAATGATACAGTAGAGTTTTATCCCTTATTCTCTTTGTCTCTCCCCATCACTAACTCTGTCTCTTGGGTGACCACTAAAGGGCATTTAGTATCCACTAGAAGAAACACCCCAGCTTTACATCAGCACTGCCCACATGAAGTCACCTGTACCTGAAATCACAATATGATCTAACACATCTCCATCCTGTGTGTGAGACACTCTCTCTCTCTCTCTCTCTCTCTCTCTCTCTCTCTCTCTCTCTCGCTCTCTCTCTCTCTCTCACCTGCTCCAGGATAAGCTCCTCCAGTCCCTGGTACAAAGCCAGTTCCTGTACCCGTATATGGGGAATAGAAAAGATAAGTTATTAGTAGCCTAACTGGACATTTTGCCTCTGTATACCACCACAATGAATTTGATATGAAGGAATCATGATGTGATTGAAGAGTAGACTTTTAGCTTTATTTCAAGGGGCTCATAAAGTTTAGGCACCCCTGGCCAAATTAGATATATTGTTGGTTTTCGAAATGGAAAAAAGTAAAGACAAACTCTGCAGCAAACTATCTTAAAATAATAATAGTTTTTCTGAAAATATTAAGGCACAGTAATTGTGGAATGGGTAAATGTTATTGCACATGCCATACATAGTTATTATAGGTACTTTTTCATTACTTAGTACATCCCCTTTGGCAGATATCACACTTTATGTAGGAGTCTTTCTCTTTTTGTGTATTGTAATTTCACCCATTTTTCTTTGCAGATCCTAAATATTCTTGGCCGTCTTGCATGGGCATATTGTTTAAAACCTGCCTACATATTTTCAGTGATGTTCAAGTCAGGGGACAGTGAGGGCCATATCAAAATCTTCAGCTCGCACTTCTTGAAGTAGTTCATCGTGGATTTTGAGGTATGTTTTGGATCATTGTTCTGTTTTAGAAGCCAATGTCAGATTTTTGATTGACTTGACTGACTGTGTCACATTTGCTTCCAGAATTTGAGGATACATCAAAGGTTGGTGTACACCTGGACTACCAGAAATTGTTGGTTGTGACATGCTTTGCCTTGTTGTGTGCCATTTGAACGATGAACTACTTGTTCTGTTCTTCCTGCTGTATTTTTTTTTTGTCCCTTTGCGGTGTGTCTCACTGCTTTGTAGATTTCTCCTTGTCTGGAGGTTGTTTTTAAAAAAAAAAAAAAAAAAAGTTTACATCCAGCTCTCTACAACTGCACTCTACCACTATATTTGTAAAAGTCTCTGTCTTTCTTCAACCCTCTGTCTCTTTTGTTCTCTCTCTCACCTGCTCCAGGGTAAACTCCTCCAGCACCTGGTACACCACCACCACCCAAGCCAGTTCCAGCTCCACCTAAACCAACAATGGTTCCTTAAAAGTATTCATTAAGAACTACAGTCATGTAACAAAATTACTATGGCTTATTTATTATAATAAATGGGCTGTCATTAAAGCCAAATTGGAGGCACACTTGATAGGTGATTGGAGACTAAATTGAACTGATTAAACAAGTGAAATCAGGTATGGCTCCTGCTTGGTTGGAATGAAAGCCTGTAGTCAAACCAGGCTTTGGGAATGCGATTGCAAACCACTGCTCTACAGTGTCCAGTATAGTGTATTTTCTGATCCATGTACATTTTATCTTTTTTTTTTTTTTTTGCTTTTGTTGCTCAAAGGAAGATGGATTACCATATTTAGCTGCTTTGGCCTGGGCAGGTGTAAGACCTCCTGCAACTAGAAAAATGGAACATTCATACACTGTGATGTCTTTAGTGGCATAGAAACATTGATATACATGTAGATTGCTGATTATTCGCTACATGAAATCAACAATGATACAGTAGCATTTCATCCCTTATTCTCTTTGTCTCTCCCCATCACTAACTCTATCTCTTGGGTGACCACTAAAGGGCATTCAGTATCCACTGGAAGAAACACCCCAGCCTTACATCAGCAGTGCCCACATGGAGCCACCTGTACCCTGAAATCACAATATGATCTAACACATCTCCATAATGTGTGTGAGACTCTCTCTCTCTCTCTCTCTCTCTCTCTCTCTCTCTCTCTCTCTCTCTCTCTCTCTCTCCCACCTGCTCCAGGATAAGCTCCTCCAGTTCCTGGTACAAAGCCAGTTCCTGTACCTGTATATGGGGAATAGAAAAGATAAGTTATTAGTAGCCTAATTGGACATTTTACCTCTGTATACCACCACAATGAATTTGATATGAAGCAATCATGATGTGATTGAAGACTACACTTTGAGCTTTATTTCAAGGCGGTCATGAAGTCTGGGCACCCCTGGCCAAATTAGATATATTGTTGATTTTGGAAATGGAAAAAAGTAAAGACAAACTCTGCAGCAAACTATCTTAAAAATAATAACAGTTTTTTTTCTGAAAATATTAGTGCACAGTAATAATGGCATGGGTAAATGTTATTGCACATGCCATACATAGTTATTATAGGTACTTATTCACTACTTAGTACATCCCCTTTGGCAGATATCACACTTTGTGTAGGAGTCTTTCTCTTCTTGTGTTATGAAATTTCACCCATTTTTCCTTGCAGTTCCTAAATATTCTTGGCCGTCTTGCATGAGCAAATTGTTTCAAACATGCCTACATGTTTTCAATGATGTTAAAGTCAGGGCCATATCAAAAGCTTCAGCTTGCATTTCTTGAAGTAGTACATGGTGGTTCCCTTTCAAAGGGAACTCCACGTTACATTTAGCATAACACTATGGGAGCGCTTGTGTAAAATCATGCCTATTTATAGGCCTGCCATGATCAGGTGACATGGCAATTAAGCACGTCGCGTGATATATATATGGCACCTGTCAAACGCACCGTCAGCCTTATTATCTTCAGCGAGACTGCATGTCTGTTGTTTGTGTAAAGAAACTCTCCTCTCTTTCTTTTCTCAAAATCTCTGGACATTTCTATCCCTTTAAAAAAAGAGAAAAAAAAAGGGATGAATGAACGAGAAAAATACGAGTGAGAGATTTCAGGAAGTGTGTTACACCTTGCTCCCGTTTCATCATGGGGAGTAGTGCACACTTCTGTGTGAAGTTTCTAGTGTTGGAGCATGCAATGGCATCCCTCAAGATTTCTGACTGCGCATTGTAACCCCTACATTAGGCAGCTCCGCTCGCAACTCGCGCTCTTCTCGGACGCCGAAGCGAGTTGGGTTTCAGAGGCTTGTGGATCTGGGCCGGCCACTGCCGAGGCAGCTAGCCGTCTCAGGTCTGGTGGATCTCTTATGGATCCCCGAAGAGGAAGCAGAGATGGGCTCTATCTCTTGCTCTGTCTTCTGGGTCCTGCTCTCCACTGGATTTTGGAGCTCCTCCTTCCACTATGGAAAGCCAAAAAAAAAAAAAAAGAACACACACAAAAATAATAGTAATAATTCCTCTCTGACTCCGAGGAGCCAGAAGGATGTGATAAAAACTGAGAGCAGCATATAAACAGCTGCTTGAAGTGATTACTAAGGCTGGATGAGCTTTTTTTCTCCCCAGTGAAAGTAAATCCCTCACACTGGAGAAAACTCCCCTTTCTTCCAGAAGTGCATGACAAAATATCAGGCTAATGGGGAAAACCATACATAAGCCATATTTATAACCCTGCGATGTCAGATTATTCGGCCATTGTGGGGAATGAACGGCATGGCTATTTAGCTATGCTGAAGGTGGAGGAGGCGCTTGTGAGCTTCCTCTCTCCATCGACGGCAGGTAATTTAGGGGGGCCGGCTTTGCCATCCAAGCCACTGTGTAAGGCCACCATGGCATTGGTGGGCAAGGCCTATGCAGTAGTAGTCTTGCTGTGGGTCACTGCAGACAATGACAGTGTTGCAGGCCTACTAAGCAGACCTGCTAAGTGAGCTCGACATATGGCAGCATTCAACCCGTTCCTTCCCTGTTGTGTCTAGTTCACCTGGGCATCCACGAGTGGAGCCCGGGCCAGTGTTGGTGTGAGGGAGACACAGTAGGTGAGTATGGCAGCCTGCCAACCCCCACAGACAGACAGTCGCAGCCTGCTACTATGCCTGATCTGAGAATGGTCATAAAGGCCAAGCAGACAAAGAGAAGCGGTCTTGAGGGGCCATGGAGGGACGTATCAGGGACATGAGATCGTTAGGGCAGTTAGTCCCCAGTGCTACTGTAGGGCCTCCCCTATCCAAGGCTGTCCCAAGTTTTCAGTGTTCTCTGGTCAGTGAGCTGTCACAGAGCTGATGCTTTCATATGAATATGGAATAGTTAACGTCACTAAACGACCGTCTGGCAGTGTGGAAACTACTGCCAAATGTGTCTCCATGGGTTCTGTCAACCGTGGAAAAGGGTTACCAGGTTCAGTTTAGTGCTCTACCCCCCCCCCCCCCCCCCGGTTCAGATGTGTGCTCACCACAGTAGTCAGCACAGAGCAGAGTCTGACATTAGCACAGGAAGTAAAATCCCTCTTGAACAAAGAGGCCATGGAACATGTACCTCATTCCCTGAAGGGGGGAGGTTTTTATAGCCGTTATTTCCTGGTCTGCAAAAAATAGAGGAGTATGTGGCCAATTTTAGATCTGCGTTCTCTGAACTGTACTCTTCGGACATACAAGTTCAAGATGCTGATGCCCAAACTTATCGTTCCACAGATTCAGTTTGAGGACTGGTTTGTGAAGATAGATCTAAAAGGTGCATATTTCCACATAGAAATATACTAGCTTTATCCCCTCGCACCTTCACAAAGTGCATGGATATCATTCTGGCTCCATTGTGACTCCAGGGCATCCATGTACTAAACTACCTGGATGACTGGTTAATTCAAGCATGATCCAGGGAACTGGCAGTTCAACATCGAGATGTTGTTCTTGCCCACATGAAAAGCTTGGGGCTCAGCTTGAACCTCAGAAAAGTATGCTTTCTCCAGTGCAGTGGACAACCTTTCTAGGGGTTATAAGGATTCTACTACGATGAGGGTGTTTCTATCCCCAACATGCGTAGGGTCAATCCTATCAACATTGAGCAAGGTAAAGCTGGATCTTGGTATCCCCTCCAGTCTCTATGGGAGACTACTGGAGCTTATGGGCAGCAGCAGCCAATGTTGTGCCATTGGGCCAATTGCACAGGAGACTGTTTCAGTGGTGGCTGAGAAGTTGAAACCTCTGAGAGTAATCAGTGTCACACGGCGATGCCTATGTGCTCTGAGAATTTGAGTGTCCCCAGTTTATAGCCTTGGGTCACACTCTAGGGGTGTCTCCTTAGCGCAAGACGGTAATGACAGACACCTCGCTCATGGGCTGGACCGCGGTCTTAGACAACTGTCCAGCTCATGGTCTCTGGAGCGTCCCTCATCTGGAGCGGCATATAAATTGCCTAGAAATGTGGGCCATATTTCTAGCACTGAATTTCCTTCTTTCTCAATTGAGCGGTGGTCTCATATATTGACCACCAGGGAGGATTATGTCTGCGCCCCCTGTTCAGGCAGGTGCAATTAATTCTTCACTGGGCAGAGGGAAAGTTTTGTCAGTGAGTGCAATGTACATTCTGGGCAACTGGAATGTGGGGGCAGACATCCTGTTGAGGCAGGGGCTGAGGCCAGGGATTGGTGGCTCCATCCACAAGTGGTACAGTCCATATGGCTGAGGTTTGGCCAAGCGGGACTGCATGTGTTTGCCTCCAAGTAGACAACACACTGCCCGCTGTGGTTCGCCCTAACTCCTCCCACACAATTATGGCTGGACGCCATGGTGCACATGTGGCCGAGGTGACATCTGTACACTTTTCCCCTAAACGCTCTGCTCCCACAAGTTCTAGCGAGAGTTTGCCAAGACAGTCTACGTCTGCTGCTAGTAGCACCTTATTGGCCAGCTTGAATATGGTTCTCAGAGATAATATCCCTGCTAGATGGCACTCCTTGGGAGATTCCCATCCGCAGGGATCCACTGTAGACCCAGTGAACTGCGCAATAGCTACAATCCTAGAGTTCTTACAATAACGTTTCTCAGTGGGGTGGGCTCCTTCTACAATCTGGGTTTACATGACCGCCATTTCGACCAGCCACGCCCCTGTTGATGGAGCATCAATGGGGCAACATCCTCTAACTTCGAGGTTTATGCGTGGTGCCAGGTGGCTAAGGGCCATCTGCAGGCTGCGTATACCTTCCTGGGACCTTCTGTCATCCTAGAAGGTCTGTCAGGTGCCCCATTTGAGCCCTTAGAGTCAGCCTCTGAGAAGCTTCTGACTCTAAAGGTAGCTCTTCTGCTGGCCCTGACATCTCTCAAGCGAGTAGGAGATCTACAAGCTCTCTCAGTTGTCCCTTCCTGCCTTGACTGCCTTCCTGCCTTCCTGTATCCTAGGCCGGATTATATTCCTAAGGTGCCTACATCTGCTGCCCAGCCTGTGGTGTTGCAGGCTTTCTGCCCTCCTCTGTTCCTCACACTGGAACAAGAGAGAATGCACCTGCTGTGTCCAGTAAGGGCTCTCTGTACTTCCATCTACCGCTGTGGCCAGTGGTGTAAGTCAGAGCAGCTGCTGGCCTGCTTGGCGGCAACAGTAGAGGTGATGCTGTGTCAAAGCAGTGCATATCTAATTGGATAGTGGAAGCAATCTATCGCTTATGAGGCGCGTGGTCTCGCTACGCCTCTGGGCATAAGGGCTCATTCCACTAGCGGGTCGCCTCCTGTTTGTCCAACTGGGTATCCTTACAGGATGTGTGTGTTGCTTCAGGGTGGTCTATGCCACACACATTCATTCGATATTACAGCCTGGATATTCATTCCGCCCTGGGCTTGAGTGTCTTGCAGTGACCCTCAGGCTTGGGTCTTTTTGAACAGGCCGTACTCTCTGCATGACGGAGTCGGTATTCTCATTCCTATAGGGTTATGCTAAATGCAACGTGGAGTTCCCTTTGAAAGGGAATGTCTAGGTTACGTATGTAACCCTGTTCCCTGAGAAGGGAACGAGACATTGCGTAGCTTTGTCATACCGGGGTAGGCCTGTGAATTTCGTCTTTGCTTCAGATAATAGAGGCTGACGGCAAGGTTCACAGGTGCCATATATATCACGTGACGTGCTTAATTGCCATGTCACCTGATCACGGCAGGCCTATAAATAGGTATGATTTTACACAAGCTTCAGATACTGGTCGCGCACGAAGGGCGCTCCCATAGTGTTATGCTGAACGCAACGTCTCGTTCCCTTCTCAGGGAACAGGTTTACATGCGTAACACAGACAATTTTGAGGTATGTTTTGGATCATTGTCCTGTTGTAGAAGCCAATGTCAGATTTTTGATTGACTGTGTCACATCTGGTGGACACCTGGACTATCAGAAATTGTTGGTTGTGACATGCTTTGCCTTGTTGTATGCTATGTGAACTATGAACTACTTGTTCTGTTGTTCCTGCTGTATTTTTTTTGTCCCTTTGCAATGTGTCTCACTGCTTTGTAGATTTCTCCTTTTCTGGTGTTTTTTTTTTTATGTTTACATCCAGCTCTCTACAACTGCACTCTACCACTATATTTGTAAAAGTCTCTGTCTTTCTTCAACCCTCTGTCTCTTTTGTTCTCTCTCTCACCTGCTCCAGGGTAAACTCCTCCAGCACCTGGTACACCACCACCACCCAAGCCAGTTCCAGCTCCACCTAAACCAACAATAGTGCCTTAAAAGTATTTATTAACAACTATGGTCATGTGACAATTAGTATGGCTTATTTATTATAATAAGTGGGCTGTCATTACAGCCAAATTGGAGGCACACTTGATAGTTGATTGGAGTCTAAGCTGAACTGATTAAACAAGTGAAATCAGGTGTGGCTCCTGCTTGGTTGGAATGAAAGCCTGGCTTTGGGAATGCAATTGCAAACCACTGCTCTACGGTGTCAAGTATATCGTATTTTCTGATTTGTGGAAATTTTATTTATTTTTTTTTTTTGCTTTTGTTGCTCAAAGGAAGATGGATTACCATATTTAGCTGCTTTGGCCTGGGCAGGTGTAAGACCTCCTGCAACTGGAAAAATGGAACATTCATACACTGTGATGTCTTTAGTGGCATAGAGTCATTGATATACATGTAGATTGCTGATTATTGGCTACATGAAATCAACATTGATACAGTAGGGATTCATCCCTTTTTCTCTTTGCCTTTCCCCATCACTAACTCTTTCTCTTGTGTGACCACTAGAGGGCATTCAGTATCCATTAGAAGAAACACCCCAGCCTTACATCAGCACTGCCCACCTGGAGCCACCTGTACCCCGATGTCACAATATGATCTAACACAACACATCTCCATCCTGTGTGCGAGACTCTCTCTCTCTCTCTCTCTCTCTCTCTCTCTCTCTCTCTCTCAATCTCACTCTCGTGCTCTCTCACCAGCTCCAGGAAAAGCTCCTCCAGTCCCTGGTACAAAGCCAGTTCCTGTACCTGTATATGGGGAATAGAAAAGATAAGTTATTAGTAGCCTAACTGGACATTTCCTCTCTGTATACCACCACAATGAATTTGATATGAAGCAATCATGATGTGATTGAAGAGTAGACTTTCAGCTTTATTTAAATACAGAGGTTTTACCTCAAGATGCAAACCACTAGGGTAGGGACTATATAAAAATGGCTGTAAACGGTAAATGCAATACCTTTATTAAACCCTTGAATTAAAGCTGAAAGTCTACACTTCAATCACATCTTGATTGCTTCATTTCAAATCCATTGTGGTAGCTGACGTGCAACTGCTTTGTCCGCCACCCAAACAATGTCTGTGTAGCAGTGGCCCCTTACCATTTAGAGGTAGATGGGGTAGATGGGGAATCAGTAACTCTATGCGTACAAAGTGCTGGCAACTGAAACAATATAACATATTACATCACTGGAAGAAGAATGGTTCTGACTTACCTCCTACACCAGGGTAAACTCCAGCTCCTGGGCCTCCACCTGCACCTCCCAAAAATGAACCAACTCCAGCACCTAGTGGTAAGTGAAAGAAGATTAAGTCTGGCCTAGTAACAGCTAGCAACAGTAGCAAGTGTGATTCATTTATAATAATAAAATTTTACGGTTGTTTAAATCTTGAGCATCTTGCAACTGCTTTGCGTCACAACTGACAATCTTGCAGTATTAATTCACAATCAGTGCTGTGTCAGGGATGTTGTATCTAAATTGGCCAGAAATTGGTATGCATAGCTCTGATAAATTAATTGTCATCGTGCCCCAACTTGAAAGAATTCTAGGTACACCATGTCTAACAGTTGCTGGCGGACAGTCAAGAGAGATGCTGGTGAGATTCCCTGTGCATTTTTGTATGTCAAACATGGGCTAGAGTGAATGCATTGAACCCTCTGCACACCTGATTATGTGTCTCTTTTTTGTTTGTTTGTTTGTTTACCTCTGGTGTGGGCATTGGCTAGCCTACTAAAACATTACAGTTCATGCCAAACATTTTGGACAAAACAAAGTACATGGAGAAAACAGAAAGAAATATGCCTTTATTTGTCACATACACATTAGAGCACAGTGAAATTCTTTTCTTTCCATATCCCAGCTTGTTAGGAAGTTGGGGTTAGAGTGCATGACACATCACCCATGGAGCAGAGAGGGCTAAGGGCCTTGCTCAAGGGCCCAGCAGTGGTGGCTTGGCAGTGGTAGGGCTTGAACCCCTGATCTTCTGATGAGTAACCCAGAGGCTTAACTGTTGAGCCACCACTGCCCTAGGTTGGATACCAAAACAAACAGTAGTAACAAAAATAGTTTTGTTCTCTACATATAGTTAGTGAGCTAGCTCCAACCATTAGCTCCAGAGAACCTCAGGGTAAGCCTCTACAGCAGAGCAGCCCTGTTCCCTTCAAGCAGCTTATATGTGTTTTAGTTAGCTAGCTAATTTTAGGTGGCTAGTTTGTTCTGCAGTTGCCGTTTTTGTAGGTTATGTGCTAAATAGGATGTCACAGCACAATTGCTGTCATCACTATTTAGGTATACTACTTAATCAGACACAGATTTTAAATTCTATCTGAAAATGTGCAGTTACAACTGTGAGATTTATCAATATAGTGGGGAACAGTGCAGCACAACCCATGTTTCAAAATGTTCTTCCACAAGGAACTTGGAATAGCATTTTTCTACCTGAGAGGATGAAGTACCAAAGATGTAACATGAAAGCACAAGTAATGATTACCATATTTAGCAGCTTTAGCTTGAGCAGGGGTGAGTCCTCCTGCACCTACAGAATGATACATCAAGCACAAAATAGCTGATTAGGCACAACTATATTTCATATAATATGATAATAATATAATGCTGTCATGGTAATGGACCTCATGACCTCAAGACTGAGTGAGTGTGTTAGAGCTTGAAAAGTGATTTAAAAAAAATGTTTTTTAATTGTACTCGAGAGCAGAAATACAAGATTACACTTCTCACCTCCTGTTCCAGGGTAAATTCCTCCAGGACCTACACCACCAAGACCACCTAAACCAGCACCGGTTCCAGCTCCTCCTAATCCAGCACTAGCACCTGATAAATCCATAAGATGAGCACCAGTAACTCCAATATGTTGTGACATACATTAACCTTATTAACTTTTTACGTATAACTTACCATATTTCGCAGCCTTGGCTTGAGCTGGTGAAAGACCACCTGCACCTGGTCAAATAGAAGAAGAAGCCTTTATTTGTGACATATATACATTACAATATAGAATAGTGAAACTCTTTCTATGCATATCCCAGACTCTTAGGAAGTTATGATCAGAGCACAGGGTCAGCCATGATATGGTGCCCCTGGAGCAGATAGAGTTAAGTGCCTTGCTCAAGGGCCCAACAGTGGCAGCTTGGCAGTGTTGGGGCTTGACTCCAACCTTCTGATGAATAACCCAGAGCATTTAACCACTGAACCAACACTCCCCTCAATGTAACTATTTCAGAGCCATGCAATGTAAGTTTCTCCCAAGTCCTTTAAGGGTGAATACATGTCTATGTGCTCATTTTTCACCTCCACCTGGATAAAGTCCACCAGCTCCTGGTACACCTCCAGCCCCACCTAAACCGGCTCCAGGAACACCTCCAACCCCACCTAAGCCAGCTGAACCAGCTCCAGGGCCTAGAAGAAAGTGTGACACATAACCTGAACACACTACAATGTAACCAGCGAGACCACATTACAGTGAGATCATACTGTTCAGACAGAGAAAGCACTATTACCATGTATGAACAGCTCAAGCATTAAATTTGCTTCAGTGATTTGATTCCACCATCTGATTTGCTCTTCGCTAATGTGAAAATGTGACAATGCAGTGCTATCAACCTTTGAAATGAAAGTGAGACATTACCATACTTAGCAGCTTTGGCCTGTGCAGCTGAGACACCTAAGTTCCCCACACCTAGATACACAGAGGGTTAATCAGCCAGTAACCAGGCATTCTTAGCTTCATGTATTGCTTGAATGTGTGCTGAAAAGTAATCTGCAGCCATTGCTAAAAGTGGCAGTGCTCTCATCACAACCGTTGCATAACCATGCACTCTTTATGCTTATTACACACCAGTGCCAGTGGGGTAGCCTGGCTTAGAGCCAGCTCCTCCTTTGCCACCAGGCAATCCTGCAGCAGTACCAAAGCCACCATAACCTAAAGCATAGCACGTGAGAGTTAGGCAACATGCCAACATGTAATAAATAAATGAGTAAATTACAACAGTGCTTATGCATGCATGTTCTTGAAGGAATGCCACTATACCATATGGAATTTTGCCTCCGGTGTAAGGGGATCCGCCTATTGGGACAACAGATAATGTAAGAGAACTGAAGACTAGTGATGGTCAACACAAGTATGGATATGGCATAATAGTATTATGTGTTAAGTGTACAGTGTTGCAGTATGTACTATAGATTTTGATAATCAGACATTTTTCCACTCTCTTAATTCACATGTGTGATGAGGTTAGTACTGATACAGCATATAGTATATTTTCTACAGCTACTACAGGTTTGGCTTAAGATCATACTTTAGGTCTGAAATCTCCAAGGAAACCCTGGAAGTGTGTAAAATCGGGTGAGTACAGCATGTGCAGCTGACTCCCATTAAAGCATGATCTAATCTTCCCAAAACCTGGGAAACTAAATAAAATTATTCAAGCTAGTGTTACTCTAAAAAAAAATTAGACATTTCCATCTCCAAACATTATCTTTTCACCTTACATTATATTCTCTTTTGGTCTTCCCCAAATTGTGGTTTGGGAATCTGTTCACAGGACAATCAACACACCTAAAAATATTGATTATTTGACTCCCAATGATCCAGGTACATGCAAAAATGATCCCAAAAAGGTGCTGGAGATGCTGGAGATGCAAAAATCTTTTTTTCCTAATGATATTGTGCAAACACAATAAAGTTATTTTCTTGCAGATTAACTAGATATAGTTCTGATTTTGAGGCCTGAATCATGGACAGTCCAAATACATACATTACCTATATTACAACAACCATATAGTAGATTGTTACTCCCTCTATGGGCATGTTGCTGGCCCCAAAAAGAGAACCTTATAGTCACAAGTGCCACAGATCAACGCACCATACATAACCATTGGATGGTACCCATAGAAGCGCATGTAGTTGTTTCCATAATGAGGCTGAAAATTTGTGAGCACTGATGAAAAATGTACTAGAATAGAGAGGGAACACTTTGATGTCACATGTATGGTTAACATCATTCAACATGTTTACTGTCATCTGTGCTGAATAAAGAAAACCATGAACTTGTTAACTACAATAACAGACTGCTAGCTGTATGGTCATGTGTCTCTTTTCTTTGTTTGAAATGGATTACTGTACGCTGTAACGGTATATGGTGATGACAATTAAGTCAAAGTAAACAATATACCTGGGTTTTTTGGAGATTTGAGAGGGTATCCATGAAAGACCCCTGGTTGCATCAGGCCTGGCCCACCACCAGTACCTGTAGAGCAGAGCACATGTTGTCAGAAATTCTGTGAGAGCAAATCAATATTGTATTTTTAGTTTGTGTTGTCAATAAAATCACATAATACAAATAATATTAGGCACATAAAATAAAGGAACTGCTCTTTTATGTATTTAAAAGACTTGATATTAGGTTTCAATAATTGTCATGATATGGCCAGTGAATTCCCAAACCAAGTTACATGATTCAGTCACCAAAACTTTTAATTACACACACCTGTTCACAATTCACCCTGTAAATAATGCAGACTTTCATTCAGTCATTCAGCATTTCACTACAGTAGTTTGGATTCAAAGCCTTTTGAGTGAGTGTTGTTATTCTGGTTATGACTGTGTTCTGCTGTTGCTTTACTATTGCATTTACCCTGATTAAGCCGGTTTACTGAACACCTGACCTGTGCCTGTTTTATGACCTTGTTTGTGTTTTGGATTGTTTGCCTGGTTATTTAATGAAAAAAAAAAAAACTGCCTTTGCATCCAAATCTATCATCTGCCTGACAGAAGACTTTGCTGATCATTAGAAGCTTAAGGCTGTTTGGAATGGGAACAACATGAACTTCTTGCTGTCTCATAGCAGAGATGCAGCTGAATATGCTCTAGAATGTTAAATGCTGGCAGTAGATGGAACAAACCTGCACTTAAGGCTGTTTTTCTTCAAGGCTGCTTTTCTTCTAATACAGGATGTAATCACCGAGGTAACATGCTGGGATGACCAGACATCCTTGGACTCCCTCATTGACCTCCCTATTTGCCTGGATAATCGTCTCCAGACCCAGAGAGTAGGGTTGGCAGAGAAAGTCACAACCCAAGTCAACAATGATTAAGAGCCTATGCAAATTGGCCAAGGTCATCTCACCATGGAGGAACATGTAAAGCACTTCTATTGTGGCAGCTCAATGTGAATCCCAGGGAACATCGACTACAACCTTGTTGAACACCTCCTAATAAAGATACAGCCATTTCCAAAGCAACTACATGTGCAGACACTGAATGGAAGACCATTTGGTGGAGGTAGCATAACACATCACACCTCAGAGATCATGTTGAAAGTTAACACCTTGCATTCAGAGAAAATATAATTTTCAGGTCATGTTCTCAGACAGGTTTCCCACCATCTTAGGTCTCACATGGCTACATTGAAACAACCCTCATATATCATAGACAATGGTCACCTTTCTGTCATGAATAATGTCCCCAACAACCCAGTCGTACTGTGGACTGTGCCAGACTTCAATGTGGAGATTCCATCCATTTGGTTTAAGTGTTCTGTAAAACCAAGACCAGAGATTTAGCCCCTCATCAACCCTATGATTGTGTAGTAGGCCTTCTGTGTGTGTGTGTATGTGTGTGTGTGTGTTTATCGCCTCTCAACAGTTGAACACAAGGCAATGGAGGATTACATCACTGAGGCACTCAAACTAGGATATATTCATCCTTCCACATCATCCGCTTCAGCAGTATTCTTTTTTGTTCAAAAGAAAGCAGGTGCACTTCAGCCCTGTATTTAGTATCATGGATTAAACCAAGTAAAACAGTCAAATATAAGTATCAATATCCCTTGCCTCTCAGCCCAGAAGCTCTCGAACAACTCATGGAAGCATGCAAATCTGATCTCAGAAGCACTTCTTAAAAGTGATGTGTGGAAAATGCTTAGCACCATCTCTGACTACTGTCAGGCATTAATTGCACTATATACTGGGAAAGTTCTCTCATCTACTCTCCTTCCATGGGAATCCATGTGAACCATGTCAAGCAGGTGCTGTCCAAACAACTGGAGTATAAACTCTATGTGAAAGGAGAAAAATGTGAAATTCATGTGCCTCAGAGCTCACTACTAGGATATATAATCAGCAAAAAGAGAATAATAATGGATCAAACTAAGGTCAATGTAGTCCCAAGTGTAAGCTAAGAATTCCAGCAATTTCTAGTATATGCAAATATTTATTAAAGGTTTGTTTTGGGCTTCAGCTCCATAGATGTCCTGCTCAGATCACTACTCATGAAGGGTTTGTAAATGCTTGCATAGAACGATTACGCTAAGCTTTTTCTCATCTGAAGGAGGCATTCACAAAGACCCATATTTTAAAACACCCCAATCCTTCCTAAACATTCAGCATGAAAGTCAGTTATCAGAGACTGTCTGCAAGAACAGAGACCTCTTAGTGGTGAAACTGGTGCTAAAGAAGTGCCATCACTTGTTGGAAGGAGTGGCACAGCCCTTTGTTATCTACACAAACTGCCATAACCTTGAGTATTTGAAAACAGCAAGAAGACTGAACACAAAAGAAGTCTGATGGGCTTTTACTTCTCAAGATATCAGTTCACTGATTCATCTGTAGTAAAAAAAAAGTGGTTCAAATGGCGTGAAATTGTCTGGGAGAACACACATCATCATCTAGAACAATTACCACAACAAAATAAGGAATTTGCAGATCATCTCCACAGAGTGACAAGGTATGAAGCAGAGGACAGGGTGTGGGTTTCCATGTAAGATCTCAGAATAAGTCAAGACTGTAAGAAATTGTCCTACATGTCCAACAGGTATCATGTATAAGTGTTAACTACCACATCATAGGTGCCTTAACTCTCATTTATTGTATCCAGGCCATGATCCCTGGCAGAGGGAACCTCCACAGTTGAACCCCTGGCTCCTCTCGAAGGAGAGGCAACCTGCATACATAGTCAAGGAGATCATGGTGGGGTGAGGGGGTTCTATCATGATATGGCCTTGAATTCTAACTCCCAGAATTTGCCTCTACAACACAACATGGCCAATTTTCCATCAGCACCACAGACTATAAACCATGTTACATGATTCAATGACATATTCAAGTACACTGGACTTCTAATTATTCACAGCTCTTCAAAAACACATTCATTCCAGGCTTTTATTTAGTCATTGCAAAGTGTCACACCTAGCATTGCAATCTGACAAGTCTTTTGATTCTGTGTTGGTATTCTGATTTTGAATGTATAAATTGTTACTTCCCTCTTCATGTTTGCCCTGATTGCTTGACCCGTGTCCATTTTTTTTTTTTTACCTCATTTCTGGAGTTCTGGAGTTTTTTATAAAGAAAACCTGCACCTGCATAGAACTATGCTGTCTGATTGACAATAATAAAGATCTTACCTGACTTCGGTTTAAGTCCAGTTCCTGTTGCTACACCTGGAAGCACACCTAGTCCATTAAACCCTGTTCATGCCAAAAGTGAAATCTGATCAACACTTTTTCAGGGCATTTGAGAATATTTTGCCATGAAAATGACACTTAATCCAAAAATAGTTTTAGAAATCTATTGGACACGCACCTTGTCCAGGCAGAATTCCACCTTGAAAGGCTCCAGGCACTCCTACGCCTGCAAAACAATTAAGACATAAATTCATGAAATGCTTAAAATAAAATACAACCTGTCATTAGACTGCAATATTACAATGGACACATGTATATACATACCTGGCACTGGTGCCTTTCCTGGTTTTGCAGCTTTCCCACCAGGACCCACACCTGGGAGACCAGTCTGAGGAATGACTGGAGCTAGCAAAAATAACGACACCAGTAACAGTATTTTTACGTTAAGATGTAATCAGAATTTCTTGCTGTGGACCCCTGTGCAAGCACATCTTTAAATGCTGGATACATGGCCATTTAGCCAATATAGCAAATTGAGTAAAGAATATGTAATTATTTTATCTCATTTTTGTATAGTTACATGTGAAGAGTTTTACATGCCACATATAGGATGCAAAAATAAATAAGCTGGCAAGACAGCATTTTGTTAAGAAGCAGTGGCTGTCTTCATGTGTGTTGGAGAAAACAAAAATCACTTTTCAGTCTCATAGATTGTTAGCTGTTGGGCATTAGTGGAGACCTACAGTACAGTAGCTAACTTGCCTTTTACTAAACTAATAGAAAACTGGGAGTAAGGTTCAACTAATCATTTTGACGCTGGGATCCCAGGTCACCATTTGAGTTTTAGGTGGACCAGATAAGTTTCATATTTCCTTTCACATGGGACTAAAGATAACTCTCAGATATGACCAAATCTAACTCAGATTGACTTGAGTCCATCAACAATTCACACAAGTCAGTTTGTACGATGAGTTATGAACTGTAACGTTTAGGACAGGTTTATTCATTGTAGCTTGTCTTGTAAGTTTTAAGGTACTAACACTGAAAAACACCAACATTTTGAAACTTGAATGGAAATTAATTTACAAGTGGGTAATGTCATATTAGTCTGCGGTCTGTGAGGTTGCATGTCTTACCTCCACCAGGGAGTGCAGGCCCACTGCCAGGTACGGTGCCCCCAGTGCCAGGACCTAATACTGTCCCTCCAGTACCTGGCCCTATTATTAGGATGCATGTCAAGAATTCCGATATTAAGTTATGTTTTTTTATTTTAATTTTTTTAACAATTGAGTGTCTTGCTTCACCTTTCCACTCTGTTCCAATATGAGGAAATGAGCTGGCAGTTCTGGTTTGAGTACCTGGCCCTATTATTAGGATGCATGTCAAGAATTCCTATATTAAGTTATGTTTTTTTGTTTTTATTTTTTAAGTAATCGAGTGTCTTGCTTCACCTTTCCACTCTGCTCCAATATGAGGAATTGAGCTGGCAGTTCTGGTTTTAGGACCTGGCACTAGATGTTTCAAAGTTTTCATCTGTTTTCCTAACCTTCTCCTATCTGATGCTGAAGAACAGGCATGTCATGCTGCTCGTACAGTATGAAGTAAAGCACCAGGTTTAGGCAGAAACCACCAGCATAATTCCCGACAGGAGATACAGTGGTTGATTTGGCTTAAGATCTGATGTTTGTTAATCGAAACTCAGGCCAACTGGAATACCATGAAAAGCGACCGTTATTGGAGGAACGCTGCCGACACACTGCCTCATTCTGTTTTTATAGACCTCCGGTACTGCCAGCCTCACTGGAATGATGTCCTGACTGAAACTTTAGTGTGCTCAGTTGTCATGATTAAATGATTAACGCATAAAAATGACTAATATTTTTCATGAAGGAGTCATATAATAATTAGGTCAGTTCACCATTTCCCTAACCATTTAGTTTCTTTTTTTGATCAACTAACTTCACTGCTGTGCCAAGGAAAAATGGAATTACACAGATAAAGTCAAGACAAAAGTAATTTTGCACCTCCTTTTCCAGGCTTGAGGCCTCCGGCAACAGAAGTTTGAAGTGTACAACATTTAATTGAGCAATGCATAAATTACAGAATGATACATAAGACCATTACCAATACCTGGCTGATCCAAATGGAAGAAAGATGTCAAACATGATTTATATATAAAAATCTAACACAGGTTATTGACTTAACTAAGGTTAACATACGTCTTCTTTTCCCTTGACGTTCCTTAAAAAAGCATCCGGCTTGGATTTCTAAATTTGAGAAAATGTCTGGGAACTAAAATGTCAGCTTTAGTTTCATTATGATGTGCTTATGGTCTAATACTGCATCATGTGTGTGCATATTTGCATTGCTTTAACCCCTCTCTCTAATTCCTGCTTTCTTGCACAACAAGTGGTAGATTATAAAAGGCTTGCAGCAACTATTAAACAAATTCCTGCCTCTCAACCATTAGCTTATTCACAGCAAATGCTTGAAGGTGAAGCGCTGTTGTGCACAGCATCAAAGAGTTGCTTGAGAATAGCAGCAAATGACAGCTGGCCTGAGTTGAAATAATGGCCATGGCCATATAAGGTTTTTAATTTCATGTTATCACATTGCTTCATATTACATGGCCATTCAAATTTTTATATATATATATATATATATATATATATATATATATATATATATATATATATGTATAAATAAAAGAGATGCACCGATGTATCGGCCGATACCGATTAGGCTATTTTCCACGCTATCAGTAGTTTAAAAACATCCAATGATCAGAGCCGATTATCCTGTCAATCAAAAGAGGGCGGCAAAACACATCGATTTCATGCTGTGTGTAAAGATGATGTCTGTTGTGTGGAATGATGACAAAACTGCAGTTTGTAAGCTCTGTAATCTCTGCAATACTAAAATTTTACACCGGAAGTGAGCAGCAGTGAAGCTGGAGTTTCAGCGTCGAGTCTAATTTATTTATTTATTCATGCTGAATTAAAGCGCCTGTACACAGTTGAAAGATTTAAATGAAGATGAGTTGACAAAAAGGTAGTATATATTGCACAGAAAAATATATTTGTAGAGTAGTATATTTCATATCCAGTTAATGTTAATATATAAAAAAGTTTATATTATATATGACCAGTTTGATGTCAGTGATGAAGTAGAAATGCTTTTGTCTGTGGTGAGTGAATGTGAATGTGAACAGGAGGATTTTTAGAAATCAGTCAATGTTAATATGAATTAATAACATTCAATAAGTTAAGAAATCTTACTTTAATCTTCAGAAATTAGTTAATGTGTTAATTTTATTTGAATTTCCTACAGAATTGTGGAATTAATTAGTATTAAATTAAAAGAAAGCATAAAGGACAGAACTATCGGTTATCGGTATCGTCCGATATCACTCTGAATAATCGGTTATCGGTATCAGCTGAGCAATTTAGTATCGGTGCATCTCTAACATATATATATATATATATATATATATATATATATATATATATATATATATATATATATATATGAAATTACTTATAGTCACCTATAGTAGGCATTGACATTGTTGTTATTATTGCCCCAAGGAATTAAAAAAAGCAAAGAAAGCAATTTTTTTGCTTATTTCCTATTGAGGATGTTAAAGGGTTAACATGCCACAATTAACCTGATTTTGCAGGCTTCAGTCCTCCAGCTCCTGCTCCAGGGTAAACTCCACCACCATATCCACCATAGCCAGCTAAGTGAAGAAATACAAATAAATTACCTCAGGGGGAAGAAAAACTGAAACAGCTGGAAGCTCTCCTTATTTTAACTTTGTTTGTTTTTTTTTTGTTTTTTTTAATCAGAGAAAATAGGGTGCATAACGTTACTCCAGCTAAGTGGCATTGGTTATTAACCCACTATGACAAGTCAAGCTTAGTCAACCACTATGCATGGAAAACCTTTCTTGAATTCTTAATATAATCTGTAACTAATTTTTACTATTATTATTATTATTATTATTATTTAGAAATAACAATTTAATTAGTATTTACTAATATTGGTACTTTGTCCAATTAATTTAGCAGTTTGCCATATGTCATGAATAATATTTTGGTGACTGGTCCTCTGGTATTTTGATGTGGTCTTATCTGGCCCCATTTGAAAACAGCCTGGACACCTCTGTGTTAAGTAAATGTAACTTGAGTGAAGACTATAACTTTTATTATATGAGTTATTGCACTTTTATATGAGTATTTTGTGTACTTTGGTATTTGGGTAGAATTTGGGTGCTTGGCTGGGATTTCCAAACATAGACAGCAACCTTTCTTGAACTTTGAGTTTAATATGGCACACATATATTGTAGTGCTATTCCTCAGAGTTGATACAGAATAACAATACTACACCTCCAGGTCTGAATCCTCCAGTGCCCAGGCCACCTGCTCCTAAGCTTCCATAACCTTGGAAATGAAAAAGAAAAGAAAGGAAAATTAATTTAAGTGCAGAATGTAGTGCTATGTATATTAGTCATTTATTTCCCTTGTTCAGCACCTACCACATTTCAAACCTGTGGTAAGAATTTTATTTGGCTGGCGAGACAAGCACTTTTCTCAGACCATAAATAACAGATGGGTCAGTTTAGGAACGTGTGAGAGAGAGAGAGAGAGAGAGAGAGAGAGAGAGAGAGGCTGAGTGAGAGAGAGGTACACATCTTTTGGATGCTTTGAACAATCTTTTTTGGCTTTGAGAGAAAGGAGTTTGAACTCATTGAATATTTATGTCAAGACCGTGTTCTCGTCCCACATGGAGATCGTGTTCTCTTCCCACATGGAAGTGCTACACAAATGGAGTCATTCACCAGACTGCATTCTTACATTATGACACAGAGTGAGCGGAAGAGAGATTGGAGCAAGATGAGCAGAAGAATGCTTGGTCTGTCAGTCGTACTTCTGACACTATAAATCTGAAAATAAAGCTACTATTTATGGTAAGAAAAAAACAACAACAGTGTGACAAATGGAGAAAGACATGGCCAAGCACATTTGCAATCTCAAGTCTATGCTAATTATGATGAGGTATGTCTTTCCTCCTTCAGTATATTAATTTGTACAGCATTCACGGCCAAGAGCATACAAATGATGAATTATGAAAGTTTGAATTGTACATTGCCTAATGATGGGAAAACAGAGATACTATATTGTAAGGTCGATTCATTCCAACCTTGTGAGACAAAGATTTGTTATGTAATATTTATTTTACAGAAGATTTGCTTGTCACTTTTTAGAATCTAGACAGGAGGACTGCACCCCTTTGGGCAACTATGACATGTCACTGGTGCTTAAATTTTTACAGCCATAGACATTTGGTTGTCAAACTGCTATTCTACTCCACTATTCAACCATTTTAGACATTTTCTGAGCTATTAAACTCTCATAGAATTTTGTGGCATCGAGACACAAGTCATGGAGACATTATTCCTAGCAGATGATAGTATTAAGGGATTAGAAAAAGGAGGACTATTTTGAGATTAATGCTGTCTCAGGGACATGTGTCAACTAATGTGAGCCCATTCCTAAACTTGCTCACATTCTGAAAATCCATCACCAGCCTAATATACACCAGCTGATCTCCTGTGATCCATCATAAAAAGGAATCTTCAGATACGTGGAACAGGCGCTGAGACAGGGGTGTCTGCCATTAGTTAATGATGCACTATGAAGCACTCCCCTGGTTTCCCTATGTCAGACAGCAAGCCTCCCTCAAGCACCTCACGTATTGTCTGATTAGTCCAACTCCCCTTGATGGAAATGAAGCCAAGCCATGTGTGATTGGAATGTATTTCTGGCTCTTTGCATTGTGTCATTGAAAAGCTCTGGGTGCAACAGGGTTATCTGGACTAGTTCAAAAAGAAAGCACAAGAGAGTGTAAAGCAGAGATCCATGTCCACATCCATATGAGCATTTATTCATGAGCATGACTTGGCTTAGGAGAATTCTTATGAATTTGCAATCATCCATTTTGGAAGCACCATAGCAATGTATTTTAATGGAACAGATCAAATTAGGCCTTATATGAAATACACCACAACTCATTAGTGGTATTATCAAGAGAGGCCTTAGCTCATGTACAATTAAGATCTGATTCTTTTCAGACCTGATTGCTTGCTGTTGATTGTAATCATTATTCACCTGCACCACTCCCAAGGCCCACTGATTACCCAGAAGACTACAGACAATTTACAGATTTATTCTGGCTATAGCGTTGGTTAAATCAGCTTTGTCTTTCTCTATACACACCAACATCATCATATAAAACAATAACTGTTAGCAAATAAGATATTAATTGTACCAAGAATCTATGTGGACTAAACAATGAACCTAACTCTGCATACGGAATGGCTACAGATTTTGGATTTTGATTAAAAAAAATAAAAATAAAATAAAATAAAATTACCACAATTACTGACCATACTGTTGAGGCATTAGTTTGGATAGATGCATTAATCCAGCAAAAAATCATTAGCAAATGGATTTAACTGGGATTTTATATCATGAACTTTAGGTGGCCAGCCTTCTGTAGACCAAGTTGTGGTTGTGCCAAATTCTTTCCATTTCAAAATAATGGATTTTCAAATTGTACAATTGATTTTCACAATGTTTAAAGTTTGGATGTTTTCATAACAATACCCTGTTTGATAATTTTCCAAAACTTTACTTTAATGATGATGCTGTTTGTTTAGCAATGTTCTGTATAACACTTGTGCTTTCCAGGAACACGTGTATTTATATCGAGACCACAAAGTGACACTTTACTTGAACACAGGTCCATTTGACTAATTATGTGGCTTTTGCACCATTACTAATTTAGGAGTTTCACAGCAATGGAGATGAATACTTCAATCACAACTTCTAAAAAATTTTATTTGTAGATTCATGACATATAATCCCAATTGCGTCAATTTCCATTCAAGGTTGTTACACTGCAAAATGTAGAATGGTTTGAAGGGGGTGAATATTTTTGCAAGGCACGGTATAACAAAATATTCTAGTTACTATGACGATCTTGGTGTAGTACAGCGGAACTGCTGGTGCATGTAGCGTACAAAATAGGCGGCCAGAAGTTAACAGGGGTCTCAAGGACTATAGCCATCCAGTGTCAGCTTAGCCAAAGTCAATATTCAGGCCAAGAGTCTCTTTAGCTCTCAGACATGAGAAGTTTGGGTAAGTTAATCCTCAATGCAAACAAACTCCATGCTGAGGGGAATAGGATATGAGAGCATTCATCTAACCATTTTTTGCCTGTTTTTCCTCAGATACCATGTCTCAGACATGACATCTGGAGTACTAAACAATGCAGGTAGAAGGAGCCAAGCTGAAGAACTATAGTGGTATTATCTGTAACTTCATTCTCTCTCTCTCTCTCTCTCTCTCTCTCTCTCTCTCTCTCTCTCTCTCTCTCTCTCTCTCTCTCTCCCCCTCCCTCCCTGTCTCTCCCTCTCCCTTCACCAGATGCAGATGCTAAAGGATTTAATTAAAGAGAGCAGAGAATTCCATGGCTCTTGGCCATGGAACTGACGACAGCCACAGCAAAATATCTACAGGCTCCTGGAGTCCAACGGCAGTGCTCTCCTGCAGATTGCAATCAATTTCATTACCCCGCAACATTGACATGCCAAATTAAAGAAGGAAAAATAAAATGCCAACAGGAACGTACATGCCCCTTTCCTTTTAGCAAAGTAATCATAGATTCATGCTACTAAATAGTCCAAAAATTACGCTAACCACTGCTAACTGGCTTTTTCCTCTACAAGCCCAAAAGGCCAACCTAAAAAGGCAGCATTCAGTTTAGCAAAATCAGTCACAGTCATCGAAAAGTAGTGGCACAGTACTTGGCATGAATGATCTGAGAGCCGAAAAAGGTACCCCCAAGGTTTGTTCCTCAATTGCTAAAACAGTCCAGGATGTTGCTGCATTTATTTATTCATCCCAAAATTGGGGCACTTTAGGAACATTATTTAGCAGCCATCTTATGAAAGGCTTTCAGTGAAGTAGTGTTCTGGTCTGAAATATAGATGGAAGAATGTTCAATGAGCTACTGAGACTCAAACTTGTTTAGGCTCTGCCATATAATTTTTTTTTCTCCATTTTTCCAGAATTAAGTTTCATTACCTTTATCTTAAAATTGGAATTCTGCAGTAATTTGCACAAGCCAATTTGTTCATGTCCATGCAAATGGGATGGGGCATTTTTACAAATTCAAGGTAGAAAGATTCTTTCCATCCATCTATCCATCCATTCATGGGGTAGCCTAGAGCCTAGGTGGAAGGATTTTCATATAAAAATCATTAAAATCAAGTAATTTGAATGTTAAATACAAATTATAATGCCACTCAACCCTAATATTAACCCTTGTATCTTTTGTATCAGTTAATTGATCAGTCCATCCACCTTCTGCACCTATTCTAGGTATCTACACACTGCTTACAGTTTTTACACACTCCAGAATAAGACACTTATTCTGAGACCCAAAAGGAGTGGACAAATAATTATTCCATGCACCCAGTACAAGCATATTTTTGTCAGAGCTATTAGTATTCATTTGAAAGTTTAACAACAAGAAAAACAAAAGTTTTTTTTTATTTGGTACTGTATGTAGTTATGTGAAAACTTAATACACTTCACAGTAGGGCAACACACCTTGATACTATAGATCAAGCTGCAGACTAAAATACAGCACAAAGCTGTCATATATAGCTCTCTTGCTATAAGTAATAGTCACCTCAGGGTTAAACATGTCTAGAGAAAATAAAGACACTAGACTTTTAATAATATGTTTTCTGTATGATGTGAGGCAGAAAGCCCCAGTTTATAGCCAAAACTTGCTTACTTTCTGTTGAGGGCACATACAGTGCATCCGGAAAGTATTCACAGCGCTTCACTTTTTCAACATTTTGTTACAGCCTTATTCCAAAATGGATTAAATTCATTATTTTCCTCAAAATTCTACAAAGAATACCCCACAATAACAATGTGAAAGTAGTTTGTTTGAAATCTTTTCAAATTTATTAAAAATAAAAAACAAAAAAAAGCACATGTACATAAGTATTCACAGCCTTTGCTCAATACTTTGTTGAAGCACCTTTGGCACCAATTACAGCCTCAAGTGTTTTTGAGTATGATGCTACAAGCTTGGCACACCTATTTTTTGGCAGTTTCTCCCATTCTTCTTTGCAGGACCTCTCAAGCTCCATCGGTTGGATGGGGAGTGTCGGTGCACAGCCATTTTCAGATCTCTCCAGAGATGTTCAATCGGGTTCAAGTCTGGGCTCTGGCTGGGCCACTCAAGGACATTCACAGAGTTGTCCTGTAGCCACTCCTTTGTTATCTTGGCTGTGTGCTTAGGGTCATTGTCCTGTTGGAAGATGAACCTTCGCCCCAGTCTGAGATCCAGAACGCTCTGGAGCAGGTTTTCATTAAGGATGTCTCTGTACATTGCTGCATTCATCTTTCCCTCGATCCTGACTAGTCTCCCAGTTCCTGCCACTGAAAAACATCCCCACAGCATGATGCTGCCACCACCATGCTTCACTGTAGGGATGGTATTGGCCAGGTGATGAGTGGTGCCTGGTTTCCTCCAGATATGACGCTTGCCATTCAGGCCATCAGACCAGAGAATTTTGTTTCTCATGGTCTGAGAGTCCTTCAGGTGCCTTTTGGAAACTCCAGGCAGGCTGTCATTTGCCTTTTACTGAGGAGTGGCTTCCGTCCGGCCGCTCTACCATACAGGCCTGATTGGTGGAGTGCTGCAGAGATGGTTGTTATTCTGGAATGTTCTCCTCTCTCCACAGAGACACACTGGAGCTCTGCCAGAGTGACTATCGGGTTTTTGGTCACCTCCCTGACTAAGGCCCTTCTCCCCCAATCGCTCAGTTTGGCCGGGCGGCCAGCTGTAGTTCTGCTGGTTCCAAACTTTTCCCATTTACGGATGATGGAGGCCACTGTGCTCATTGGGACCTTCAGTTCTGCAGAAATGTTTCTGTACCCTTCCCCAGATCTGTGCCTCGATACAATCCTGTCTCGGAGGTCTACAGACAATTCCTTGGACTTCATGGCTTGGTTTGTGCTCTGACATGCATTGTTAACTGGGACCTTATATAGACAGGTGTGTGCCTTTCCAAATCATGTCCAATCAACTGAATTTACCACAGGTGGACTCCAATCAAGTTGCAGAAACATCTCAAGGATGATCAGTGAAAACAGGATGCACCTGAACTCAATTTTAGGTGTCATGGCAAAGGCTGTGAATACTTATGTACATGTGCTTTTTTTGTTGTTTTTTATTTTTAATAAATTGGCAAAGATTTCAAACAAACTTCTTTCACGTTGTCATTATGGGGTTCTATTTGTAGAATTTTGAGGAAAATAATGAATTGAATCCATTTTGGAATAAGGCTGTAACATAACAAAATGTGGAAAAAGTGAAGCGCTGTGAATACTTTCCGGATGCACTGTACATGATTCATGCTACACAGGAAACGTTGTAAGAAGAGGATAATACTCATAAACCAGTTTGTTTCCCTTACTCTGTATTAACGCACATAACTAGCTAACCCAGCATATGTGATTACATTACATTCAGGGCCATAGTCAGTTAACTGTGCAGGACATTAGGGCTTTTACTTGCCTAATTGGAAAATGGAATTTGACCCCATGTGCAAACCACACTGTGTTTCTCACAAAAAGAATTGGGCAACAGAGATGCTCTAAAAATAATGGGAATGGCTGTACAACCGGTTAAATTCATTGTATTCTTGCACAATGATTTTCTTTTCATAGTTCAGTGACATTTTGGACTGGTTTCTGATTGCAGTGATCCGACACTTTGTCTCCTCTTAACCAATCATAGCCTTAGTCACTTCTATCAGTCATGGCACATTTACAAGTCCTGATCTAAGAACAGCACTCTGGTGGAATTACCAACCCCAGCTCCTGAATTGTGACAACTCGGTTGCATTTCAAGGCCCCAATGAGCTTTTCTCATTTTTCCCCCTATAAGTCATTGTTTCTGCTGTCCCAAATCTTGTGGTCTGAAGGTGAACACCTGCCAAAAAAATTCTGTTTCTCAGCTATATTCCCTATAACTCACAAATAAGTGTGCTTTCCCATGATGTTTCTGCTGGTCTGTTGCCAGGCCCTTTGGTTTAGACCAAAAAACGCGGATCAGAGCTGAGATAAATAGGAGCAGCTGTTTGGCTCACCTAGCTCCTGCTCTTCCACTGTCATCATGAAGAATTAGTTTCTTATTCAAGGTACAGTGAAACTTTCATGCTGAAAGTTTGTTCTGTTAATCTGCTTGGTTCTATAACTCTATGATACTAATTCTATTCACAAAGTTTGGCAATGTTACAGTTGTTTTTTTGGTGGGGTTCCTATTTACAAGCATCTGTAAAATGATGCATCATACTTACATCAATTACAACAATGGTACCAGACTGCACTGTTTTGTTACTTCACCTCGTCAGACACACACTCACCCCCCCCCCCCCCCCCCCCCGAGTTTTCCACAATCTCAAGCCTCATTTACAGTGGTTTGCATTAATGTAGTGTAATGCTGATTTATTTATTACTTTGTATTATAAAATCTATATGTACTGAATATGGGCTGGTAACACTTCCTATCAATCCTGTATTCATAACGCATTCATAACAATTATTTAAAAAAAAATCCATTTATATGTAATCCTTTTTATACATAAAACTGTACAATGGTTGGTAGAAGGCGGTACAAATGCTGATTGTTATGTGTTTTTATTTTACCCCGCATGGATTCCACGACATTGCTAGGGTGCGTTTGCTATCAGTATACTAGCAGGGCTAAGTCCCCTGTCCTTTGGCATCTACATCAGATTATCTGCTGTTCATAAAAGTCTTAAAGTGGATAATTTTGGATTTTTGTGGAACCAAGCACAACAGCACCACCATTGAACGTAAAAAATATACAGAATTGGATAAAGACGTGATATAATTCACTGCCCAACCCTAATCGTTTTATTGTCGAGCTAATGACTGACATTAAATTTTAGCCCTCCCATCTATTATCACAATCAGCTACCAAAGAACAGCATGCTTCATTAAACACTAATGCCTAAATGTTCAAACATGTCAAGGAGACAAGGAGGATAGGGACAGCCAACATTTTGCTTCAATACAGCTCAATAAAACTGTGGCATGAAACAGTGGGGCAGTGAACAAACAATATATCTGTCTTTTTCCCCAGCTATCCATGAGGTTCATTACTGTAAAAACACTTTGCTCTGCAAGATCAGCTTGCATAATCATGACATCTTTGTACATTACACTTATAAATAAAGTTCACAGCATGTAGAAAGATTCATTTTGTTATTTCAGTGTCTGAAAAACTTACAACATGCCTAAAATAAACACAGCTTCAGAAAGGAGTCAAGTGTGAATTGGCTATTAGCAAACAGCCTACTGCTCAGCTGCATTATGAAGTGTAATACTATAAATATAACAATGACATGGATACACTCAAAATTATTTTAAACTCAATAAACTCACCACCTCCATATTGCTATCTGGAGACCATATGTATGTTTATTGCTACAGGTCACGTATACTGACAGACTGCAACCAGAGTATTTTATCGATATTTAAATTAACATTAATTATAATTTGTTCTCTTGATGAAAGGCCTCAGGTTAGTGTTTCCAAAAATATATTATAAAAATCCAACCCCAATTCCAAAAAAGTTGGGATGCTGTGTAAAATGTAAATAAATGTAATTAAAAACAGAATGCAATGATTTTCAAATCTCATAAACCCGTATGATATTCACAACAGAGCATAGAAAACATATGAAATATTTAAACTTAGTAAATGTACCATTTTAATTAAAAAATACGGTAATTCTGAATTTGATGGCCGTAACACGTCTCAAAAAAGTTGGGATGGGGCAAGACAGGCTGGAAAAGTAAGTGTTACTAAAAAGAAACAGCTGGAGGAACATTTTGCAACTAATTAGGTTAATTGGCAACAGGTCAGTAACATGATTGGGTATAAAAGAGTATCTTAGAGAGGCAGAGTCTTTCAGAAGTAAAGATGGGCAGAGGTTCACCAATCTGCAAAAACCTGCCTCTACAATTTGTGGAACAATTTCAGAATAATGGTCCTCAATGTAAAATTGCAAAGACTATATATTTCTCATCATCTACAGTACAAAATGTCAACAAAAGATTCAGAGAATCTGGAGAAATCTCTACACACAAGGGACAAGTGTGAAAACCAATATTGCAGACCCGTAATCTTCGGGCTCTCAGGCGGCACTGCATTAAAATCTATTCTGTGGTCAGATGGATTGAAATGTGAAATTCTTTTTGGAAACCATGGATGCTGCATCCTCTAAAGAGGACTAAAGAGGACAGGGACCATCCAGCTTTTTATCAGTGCTCAGTTCAAAAACCTGCATCTCTGATGGTATGGGGGTGCATTAGTGCCTATGGACTGGGCAGCTTCCACATCTGGAAAGGCAACATAAATGCTGAAATGTATATACAGGTTTTAGAGCAACAAATTCTTCCATCCAGATTCCATACCATCTTTACTTCTGAAAGATTCTTCTTCCCAAGATACTCTTTTTATACCCAGTCATGTTACTGACATGTTGCCAATTAACCTAATTAGTTGGAAAATGTTCCTCCAGCTGTTTAATTTTAGTAACACTTATTTTTCCAGCCTTTTGTTGGCATCCCAATTTTTTTTTTTAGACGTTTTGCGGCTATCAAATTCAAAATGACCTTATTTTCTCTTATCAATTATCAAATAACCCAAAAAGTCATACAATTTGTTATAACAGAATAATGACTTCTTTATAGATGTTAATAACATCAAGGGAAACACCTGATTTGCAGTGAATATCTGTGGTGCAAATTGTGCATCAGAAAAATGTCAATAAACTTGCCAGCAGCAATATATGTTCAGTTGTAAAACATGTCCAGATGGTCCACACATGAATTCGAATCTGACAAGTGAGGCTTGAGGAATGATATGGCCAATAAACCGGGCTCACAAGATCGTTCCTCTGTCTCCTCTCCAGTCTGCATGTTTACTTATTGCTTTCCCATAGTTCCAAACAGGACTGACAGGAATATTATGTGTTTTGTTCAGGGGTGGGGGGTGGGGGGGCATTTGATGATAACCAGGATTTCACAAAGATATTTAAGGGCTAGCGTGAATGTCATACATATAGAAAGACGCACCAGTTTAAAAGCTTGCTGTGGAATGTGATAGGGAATATAAGTAATCTTTATGTGTTACATTCCTGATACTATTCCAAAATCCCTGCATAAGCGGGGTATCTAAAAGTAATAAATTTGAAGTTTGTCTGTTATTCCGAGATTTCCATACAAAGTCTAATGTCTTTTAGGACCTGAATATTGCACATCTGAGGGCTAACACAGAACTGTCAAGTATTTTAGGCAAGATTAGTTTTTTACATAACTGTCAAAACACTAGGTTTTGGCACCTTTCATTTAACTAAGCTTGCAAAAAAAAAAAACCTGTGTAATGAATCATACACTAAAAGTAGAACCACATTTTGATGATGACCATATTGTAGCAAATGGCAAGGAACAAGAAACTTCTGAAATATATTGGGAGAAAGGTTTCCAAATGAAAAGTGAGTCTACACCTCTCTAGTGAGGCTACATGTTCCACTTAGTCCAAAATGGATAAGAAGAGCATGATTTTTCCAAAATGGTTGGTAAGAACTGAAATGTTACACTTGGCAATGTAATGACTTAATGCACAGTGTTGAAACTGAGAGGTATAAACAAACAAAATGAGTGGCCTGCACCTCAAAGTATATTAATATGAGATATGAATTGTCCCTGGAAGTTTTGAGCTATGCTCCCAAGGTCACTGTTTGCCCCAAAATGTCTGTGGATCATGCCAGGGAATGAGTAGGAGGTTTGCCTCGTCACTGAGGACTCGGGCTCAAGAGCAGTCATTATTCACTATCAGAGGCCAGCAGTGAGTGACTCGGGGACAGGTCTGAGCCAGCTAATGAGAAGCACATGTGCTCCACAAGACACTGGCGTTCCTCCCGACTCATCAGCCTGGCCTACTCCCATGCTCTCTCAACCTTTCCTTTTCTCTCTTTCTTTAGCTCTCTATATATCTATCTCTATCTTCCCAGGTAGAAACATAGGGGCCTTTGGGACCCTGCTGGGTTTATTTTTTTTGTTTTTTGCAGACAGATAAGAACAACAATGATTTTAAGGAATCAAAAAGTCAGAGAGCTTGTGTTTCCTTTTCTGACTGTGTGAAGAGACAAAGAGCAGCTGTGCTTTTTTGTCTCACCTCTACAGAGGTTGGATAGAACATCCAACCATTTTAGTCATGTTACTGTTATTGAGCAGTTAATCCTGCAAATTCAATTTGGATCCAGTCTCACTACAAATGGTCACATTGAATTTATGTTAATTTTCTTTCAGAAATATTCAAATTAATTACACATAGATCTGTGTTTAGTGTTTTAATGTTTAGTGTTCTTGCTTTAACAACAACTTTAACAAGAGGTTAAGTTCATAAAACATGTGCAAATGGAGAATCCAGTATTGGAGTTGGGTACTGTTGGCACTTAAATACGAAAAGGGTGCCAATAATTGTTGTACACCTATATTTAACAACGATATGTGTTTGCAATTGTTTGATGTCCATGAGAGCAGAGAATTTTTGTGATTTTTTTTTAACAGAAGATCAAAACTTTAAACAATAAAATTTACAAAGGGTGCCAATATTAGTGGAGGGCACTGTAGATCAGTTTTATAAGCCCAGGAACAAATCATGTCATGATATCACAGGCTTTATTTTCACAATTTGTAGATGAGTTTATGTTTTTATGGTGTGTCTCATAGCTGGTTAAAATAGCCACAGTGAACTTGTTTGTTCATATTGGTTACACAACAAAATAATTAAGTCTGTTATATTTAGTTAGTATTTTGTTGAAATTGGGGAAATTAATAGTGAGAATCCAGAAAACCAAGCTGTAAGAAATGGGACAGGACTTATAGGGCTGCACTTGAGGTCAGGAAAATACCAGCTTATCCCTGTGTCTATGCTAACAGGGAGTCTTGGGAAGTGGCAACTTATGCATATGTCACAGCCCATTCTGCATTATTACTTCCATGTCAATGCAGCACATTAATTCATGACTGTGACAAAAGCAACAGAAACCAAAGTTGCAAAGTTGGCTTGAGTACAAACAAAATAGTAATACACTGGTGTTAAGTAAATAGAGCCCCATCAGTCAAATAAAATTTATTTACTATCTTTCCAAAGCCAGGTATGTACAATCAATAATAAGGCCTGATTAAACCATGGACTGACAGAGCTGCACTAGAAGTATATAACCAAGTTATGATTTCTCGTATAGAAATCTTGACTGAGATTTGACTGAGAATATTCATGATCAAGCTGCAAACTCTGCTTTGTTCTAGTTCAAGTATATGTCAGATATTCAGTTTAGCTGCTATGTTTGAAAAGCAGGCTGCCAAGAGTGTGGAAGGAATGCTGCAGTGGTTACAAAAAATCCTATATTGGCAATCCAAATAAAGTTCATATACTTGAGAGAACAACAAATAAGAAGTCTGCAAAAAATGCAAGAAATCCCTTTGAAGAGGGCAACATGGGTGTAAGGAATATTTTTTGGAGTTCATGAAGTCAGTTTGGAACTAAGAAAAAGAAACACTGCCTGAAAGAAGGTGAAGTGCTGAATCAAGAAACCATGGCTTAAACTGCATTGAATCGAATACCTTTGCCTTCAATCTGTATGCACACTACAGTAATGTTGTAGCATAAATTTGTGATTCCTGATTATGTAATATAGAAGATCTTTTTGTATCGGATTCAGAATGTTCCTACCTACCAACCACTAACCTGTGGAGTTATTGTATCAATATTTTTCCTGGGATAAAATAGTGACTCTGGGACAAATTGTCTGTAAGCACATTAAATTTAAATCTGTGATCACTTTATAATGTGGTTGAAGTTGGATCTACAATACGCAGTGCAAAGTCTTAAGTTTGGGAGACTTTCCAATGTCTACATGAATTTCACCATAATTTTTTCTTCTTCTGGAGTTAATCTTGGGTAAAACTGGCATGTGCTTCACCCCACCAAACACATGACTGATGCTGCATCCCCTTCCCATAGTTTTTTTAAATGAAAAAAAATAAAAAAATAAAAAATAAATAAATAAATAAATAAATAAATAAATAAATAAATAAATAATATGTTTACACTTATACAGCCTATTCAGATTTCACCATCCACCATCAATATCAAGGCTTATTATTTAATATCCATACCATTTATATTGCTGGCAGTTGGTGGAATTATATTTAAGGAATATGTTTCATGTTTCAATTATCAACGTCAAAATAATGCGATTTTAGTAAGATACAAACTTGAAAGTCCTACATTTTAAGTGGAAAGAATTACTTAATACATTAAAATACAGAGATATTTTTGATCATGCATACACGTGAAGTACCTGAATGACATGTCCCTTGGTTAGTGATATTTTGGGCTGTCAGTAACAACTAAAAGAAATATCTTAGGTCTAAACTGTATATTCTTTTGGCTTAAAGTGATTAACGATTTTTTTAGACAATGATAAAAAAAAGGTTGATATTTTCAAATGTCTCAATCTCTAGCTCTTGGTTTTGCCAAAGACAATTTCTAGTGAAAATCTGATACTGGGGAGGTGTTAAAATGCTAATGCCTCTTTGAAAGAATGAAAATTCCTTCTCAGAGCAGCCAACAGAGTGGTCCAAACCTTATCGACCTTGGGTGCACTGACCTAATTCCTTATCTCTCCAAACAGTTCTCTGTGTTTTAGGAAATTCAGTAACAGCCAAATACATCTAATGCACTAACGGTATGAATTGACTGAGGGAGCAAAAATATTTACATTGCAATATCAGACCAGGGTCTGGTCACGGTAAGTGAAATTTCCACTTATTGTACTGTTTTAATCTAAGGACATAATCAGCTTGGGTGCACCATTGTTTAAACTGTGATGATGTAAATGTAAACTTGTCTAAAGTTGCTGGTATGAAAGTGATCAGGTAGCATTTCCCAATTATTTAACACACCCAAAACACATTTTTCATTTCTTTCCAAAAGTAAGATCAAATGGTAAGAGAGAAGAAAAAATAAAATTTGTCTAAACAAAGGAAATTAAGAGAAATATTGGGAAAGCAAAGGCAAATTCACACTGTTGTAATTTGCAATAACCACATGTTTTTTTTAAACTTCTTCATTACTGTAACCTAAATTTGGTGTGGGATTTAGGTTAAATCTATGCAAGCTTACATCAAATGCTGTTCGATACGGTATAAGGTGATGACAAGCGCAAACATTTGGTTTGTAGTTTGCTTACCTGGTTTAGGCGGCTTTCCTCCAGCTCCTGTTGTAAAGATAAAATATGAAAACGTATCGATTATATCTGAATTAACAAGTGATTAGCAAGAAGCATTCCATTAATATGCCAACACTGCAAATGCATTTACCAAGTGTGACTAGAGATAAATCTTACCTGCACCAAGACCTCCTGCACCTAATCCAGCACCAAGTCCACCAGCACCAAGTCCTCCAGCGCCAAGCCCACCAGTGCCAAGGCCTCCTGCACCCAGCCCAAATCCACCTGCTGTTGAACAAAGTCAGTTAAATTTTTTCATTTATTTCATGATCTGTGTTGTCCATAGCTATTCAGGCCTGCACCTGTGATTTGTTTACCTGATTAAACTTTACATAAAATCATGTAAAGCCCTGAAAGCACTGCCAAGTTATACTTTGTACTTCATACAAATAAGAGTAACTGTGAGTTAACATCAATGCCTTGTAACTGACCAGTTCCAAACCCATCTTTTTTCTTGGCTGTCCAATCACTGTTTTTTAGACGGAGCCTCAATCAATCTTTCAGGATATTAGCAGGCGTTCCAGCATTTCCAGTGAACATATATTGAATTTGAAGCTGGCCAAAAGACGTGCCTGGGGAAGTGACACCTGATACCCGGGTGTTGCATTCTACCCATTTCTAAAGCCAAAAATAAATAAGAAAATGTTAGCTTTGGACTGGTGTGTGTAGTCAAGCTCAACCTCAGCTGGACACAGCCACAATAACCTTAGACCTGTCTGTCAGCTCCAAATCATCTTATTTCATCTGCTGTTTAGTCTGAAATATGACTAAGTCTGGCTGGATAATAAGCCAAAACAATACTCTGCAGCCCTAACAATACAAATCTAGCTAAGGTTAGCTGGCTAGCCTCTCTTTACTGAACCATGCAAATATTTGTTCATGTAAAACAGGGATGGATATTGTTATGCTAATTGTTCTGCCAAAACTAGTCTTTAATATTGCCTTTTACAATGTTTACCTTCTTAGCTAGTAACTTTAACAAGTAGACAAAGTAAGTTGGGTAGTCTATTTGATAGCAGTAGCATTTGGCTTAGTCTTTCTCTTTAAATGTTTGTGGAAATAATTTAATGTACTGAAATCCTTGCTGTGTGCTTCTACAGTATGTGATCCACAAAACTGATCTATTATCTATTTTGTACTAGTCATGTGAACTCAGTAACTCTGGCCCCCATTTTTCTGAAACTTGACTTACCAAGTTTGGGCAAAGCTTGGGATTGGTCTGTTACTTCTCATAGTACTTCATTTCAGGTATTTAATTTCCTTTAGAAGTAGTAGAAATTGCTGCCTAGGCACTGTCATTACCATCAATGAATGTTATTAATAATGCTAAATTTAACACACTAAATGCTGTTACTGTGATACATCACAGAACTAGTTAAAATGATTTAAATGAATAAATATCAATAGTTTGAGTATGATAAGTTGCTTTCATTCATTATTAAGACTAAATATTTGTGTAATACATGGATTAAATAATAGATAGCAGAATAATAACTTTTAAGAGTGTTTTGAGAGACAAAATCAAAAAGAACCTACCTCCAGTTTTTGCTGGTTTGAACGGGACCCCGGCACCTCCTATAAAATATAGTGCAAGAAAAAGAGTTATGTCTCATGCATGGTAACACTTAATATGTTTGTTTTAGCTCTCCCTAGTGTGCCTCTCAGAAAGCATAGATTAGATCATCCATTTGTGCCACAGCGAACAGTGGCTATCCTGAAATGAAGACTTCACTGAGTCCACGCTTCAACATGGAGGTTTTAAATCATGGGAAAGCAACCATGGTAATACTTTTTTTTAACAGAGATTTATGACTTCATATTCTTAAAACTTTGGTAAGGTTTAGTCATATGGACTGCATCATCTTAAACAATCCTCTCCAAACTGCTGGCTCTGTTATTATATGGGAGGCATTTTGCTGTCATGGTTTGGAATCACTTTACCCATTAGAGGCAAGAGTCACTGCAAATCAATGCAAAGTTCTTTTGACTGATTCTTTATCCTTTATCCTACGATGAAACATTTCTATCCTGCTGGGAGTGGTCTCTTCCAGCTCACACTCACAGGGTACGAGGACTCACTCAATGGTTAATGAATATGAATATTATGTGGATCACATGCTATGCTCTTCATAGTCACCAGATCTAATTGAACAGCTTTGGGAGATTTTAGAGTGGCATGTTAGCACCATCATCAGTAAAACACCAACTGAGGGAATACTTTTTGGAAGAATGTCTCCAGTACATGTATGGCATTTATCTCATTTATACAACTGGGCATTTGAGAGTTAGGGGCCTTGCACAAGGGCTCAACAGAGGCAGCTTGGCAGTGATGGGATTTGAACTCACAACCTTTTGAGCAGTAGGCCAATGTCGTAGCTATTGCGCTACCACTGCCCCTCTTAAAGAATCCATGCAAGGGCACATTGGCTCACTGTGGCCCAACACCTTACGGAGGTGTTGTTTTTTGAGGTTTATTATATTGCTTTAATTTGTCAGCTGTCTATATGCAGAATCCAACAACTAAGAATTTATTGTAAGAACACTTAACAATCTCAAGAGCCTTGATTTTTAAAAAAAAACATTTTCCCCAAGAGTAAAAATCAAGGTCCAGACATAGTTTGTGTTGTTTCTGGATCTCAGGAGTGAGATGTGATGTACTATGTATAGGAGGTCTTTAATTAGTCGTATTAGTCGTTAATGAGCGTCACAAATACAAACTTATATAATATTGACAACTTAAGGTTGACTGCCATTATATGAATTATATAATTTTGGTACATTCCATGATGTTGAATTTTGAGAAAAATCTGAGAATGTCAGAAGAGAAAAAGGAAAAGTATTATCTAAATATTAACCCCAAGAATTCCAAATTCTACATATAAACTCTAACTACCCCTACTGGTGAAGCCTTGGAAATTGCATACTGAAACATGATATTTTCAGTTCTCCTTGTGGAAAAAACGATAAAAATATTCACACACTGACTGCCTGTGAGCTCAGATTAATTCAGCTGAATGTATAATACCATATAAAGAACAATTTGTTCATTTTAAGAAGATTTTATGATGTTGACAAACCTGGGAAAACTCCAGTACCAGGTGGCACACCTCCACTTGGAATTCCGACTCCTGTACCAGCAGGCACATACACTCCTGAAAGCAAGACAACAACAGCATTTTAAATGTTTTTAATGACTTCATGTTTGACTACTATGTCTAGTGGGGTGGACCCCTTTTCCACGTACATACAAAAATGACAACTTCAACAAATTACCTAATCCAAAGAAACAAATATTGAGCTGTGACAGATGGGATTTTCAGAGAACATGGGCGTCAGCCATCTACATAACTTCTTCCCAAAGTCAGGCCAAAGTTATGCTGAAGTATGCAGGAACTAATAGGATGTTCAGTGTGCAATATGGCAAACACATACTAAAAAGCTAAACAAAGACAAGGAAGGAAAAGTGCCTCTGTTTCTGTGAGACTGCAAGCAAATTTCTGGCAGCATCTGTAAGCTCAGACACAGTTCTGAGGGTAAATCTGGTTTGCATCAGTTAAAACAAAATGGAAAACAAAAGTCAAACTCATGGTAGAGATTATATTGAAAGGATTTAGACCATATTGAAGTGTTTATGTGGCAATACAATGTACATACACAAGTTAGACACGATTTTCTAAACTAAAGCCTTGCATTAATAGTAAAGGGAATATGAATATATAGTGTAGACTGCACATTAGTAAGTGTGGTTGTAAGTTCTAAAATTTCTGAGTAAGCATCCTGTTACCAAAAGTAGTAACTCCTGTCAAGTTAGCTTATGTTATGCAGCTGACTATCATTTACTATGTGATCATTTATGAATATGACAAAAAAAAATCCTCGCAGAATTTTTGGCTTTAGCTCATGTCAGCTATCAGTATGTAAAAAAAAATATGTGCATAAATGAATGTCAATGACTTCCTTTTTCTTACTCAGACACCCTTTTGGACACTGTGAGGTACTTTATTTTGTTAAACTTTTGAGTCACTCAAACTCGACCAGGTCTTTTGTTTTTAATAAAGAACTGAAAATTAATGTAATATATGTTGTCTAAATGATTATAAATGTCCACAAAGTGATGTTAAAGAACAATAGCTTAAAAGATTGCATTTTAATATTCTTTTTAAAACCATGTGAGGAAAGAGAAAAAGAAGAAGAATGAAACTGATTCCAAGAATCATTAATTGTGGTGTTCAGGTTACGGCTAGCTGTGGGGATTTTCAATTGATTTTGGCACTAATGATTAAATTCAGTGCTAACAAATGAGGTGATGATGAAATAAACATAAGAGCTTCAAATAAGGTTAGGGGTTTGTTCATTTCTTGTGGAAAATGAGCTTAAACTGTGAACATGTTTCCTGATGCAGGCACTGACAGAAACAGAAATTGCATCAGCTTTACCGAAGGAAAGGCATAGTGAGGACAGATACGTACACCGTGCAAAAATTGCAAAATCACAAACAAATTGGCTGATTTTCGAACAGCCGATATTGTTTAGTCTAAGGCTGGCCGCCTTTCTGTCCAGGAGGGAAAAAAATGGTCAACCTAGAAATCAGTGCCAATTGGGATTTTATATATCTTCACAACAGCATGGGAAATTTCAAAGGTCTTTATGACTTATGTTTTTGTGCAAAGCAGTCTGTCTCTCTTGGGGTAATTGGAAGTCTTGCAAAAGATCCTTTATTTGAAAGACTATGGCAGACATCCCTTTGGAAAACAGATGAGCTCATGTGTGTGCTGATAGAGCTGGAGGGAAGATGCTCTTCAAAAGCTGTTCTAAAAAACAGCTAAGGTCACGGATGCCTGGGAAGTGATTGGGTTTCATGGTGTTTGGATTCATCACACCAGCTCTGTGGTTAGAACTCCCAAGGTCATCACACAGTTTTGGATACCTCAGGCCTGCTTTGTAAAATAGGACTGTGACGCTCACCATTCCCGTCCAGCGAAAACAAACTGTCTGTTTTTTCCTCTCTGCTGTTTGCTCTCAGTTGAAAGAGCCGTGGGTCATCTTAATCACAAAAAAAGCAGCTTAAGACCAGCCAGACATTTGGAAGTATTTTTCCATAATGGAATGAATGAGAGAAAGGGATGTTTGATACAGATCTTGGATAGCACTAACATAACATAGACTTTTAATACAATGCTCCTTTCAGCTGGTGGGTCATTGGGCTCAGAGGCTCTGCCCTTTTGAGTGAAAGCTTTATGACAGCTGATGGAGTGATTGTGAGCCATAACTACAATGTAAGAGTCATGTTTCAGAAACAAAAGTAGGATTTCCTGTCTCTGTGATGGAGGAAGAAGGAAGAGCAAGGTATAGGCTGAGATACCTAGGTTCAAGGCCTAATGTTACAACTGTCATTAGTACAGCCTATTGGAATGCGATCACTACATAAGCAAACTATTGAAATTTAAATAATAAAAAAAAAAATACAGTACTGTTTATAAATACAGTTGGAAATAAGTATATATGCAATCGGAATTATAATATGTCAAATATTTTTACTACTCAGTAAAAAGATTAGCCTATGTATTTAATCTAGTCATTTTCTATACTGCTTATCCTACACAGGGTTGTGGGGAGCCTGGAGCCTATCCCAGAGAACTGGGGCATGAGATGGCAATCCATCGCAGGGCCAATCGCGCACACATGCACACACCCATTCAAACACTATGGGTAATTCGGAAAGTTCAATCAGCCTACAACGCATATCTTTGGACTGGGGGAAGAAACTAGAGTACCTAGAGGAAAGCCCCGAAGCACAGATAAAACATGCAAACTCCGTTCAGGGTGGAGGCTGGATTTGAACCCCCAGTCCTGCTAACCACCGTGCCCCCGCAACGCTTCACAAAAACAGATTTATTTTTAAACAGAAGATTTCTGTGAGGAGATGTTTGTTTAGCAATTTTGTAGGCAGTCGCCAATGTCAGTGCTTTGTAACAGTCAAAGGTAAAGCTGTTTTCCGACACTTCAGGAAAGAAGGTTTCACAGTAACATGACAAGCTGCATTTTTCCATCTTATTGTCTTCAAGGGAGAGAAAAATGAGAGGCTGGTGACAGAACACTGTTTATAACTGCAGTAATGTAAGTGATAACAGGAACTTGTTTCATGGACGTTCCACAACATTAAACATGACTGTAAATGGATAAAATGTATGACGTGCCATTCTTTAGTAAATAAAAAGCTTTAGCTTTGGCAAATTGCTGTGTTATGAGAGGAATAAAACACTTCCTGATGTGCTGTGATTGGAAAATTGACTGATTATTTCCCTATAACCGCATGCTCCATCGTTTTTTAAATTGTTTTACAAAGTGGTAACAGTATTTTTTTTTTCATCAGTCACCCCTGGTGTAGTTAAATGAGAGTAAATAAAAGCTGTCAGGTTAAATAAGACACTTTTTAATGTATTTTACTCATTTAATTTACATATGTATTTTACTCATTTAATACCTTTTAGTATATAAATCTAACACATTTACATTTATTCATTTAGCAGACACTTTTATGTAAGTGATTTACAAATGAGGAAATACAAACAAATGACACATTTTCATATTTATATTTTCTCCACATCCATTAATGGTTTTGATAAACTGTTTTGATAAACTGCCTGTGAAAAAGGTTTTTTTTCACTTATGAATAATTACATCTTATATTTGCAGCAAAATAATACAAACATAATATGTATGAGCTGTCAAGATTCTGCCATATGTAAAATGTCATAATTGATATAAAGCAGTTGCTTTTTAATGGAAAACTACATAAATATACCTCAAATTAAATCAATATGCATTTCTTTTGACTGTATCAAAAATGATCAAGAAGCAAGAAGTATTCTGGATTTCTTAGAGTGGAATTTTTATTTGATTGATCCACAGGGAATAGTTTGATCTCTTTTTATAATTTGTTTATAACTGGGGTTGCTATTTATTGAGTTAGCCAAATGACCACATTCACAACCAAAGCACGCCCAATTCACAGTTTTTTTTTCTTCTTTTAAATAAATACCTCGCTTCATTACCAATGACTGACTTAATTGAAGTTCTGAGACATTATGAAAAACACATTGTTGGATAATGAGAACCTTTTGTCATGTCACAGTGACATTTTACTTGGATGATTTTATTTTTATATTTTCTCCATGGACACTAATGAATGGTGTTTTAGAACAGTGCCAAATAACATTATAGTCTGGCACATACATATATATTCTCTCTCTCTCTCTCTCTCTCTCTCTCTCTCTCTCTCTCTCTCTCTCTCTCTCTCTCTCTTACACACAGACAGACACACACACACGGCCATTTAATTCTGGCTATTATTAAACCAATATGGCTAACTTTAAAACCGTTGCTGACTTCATGTCTCTTGATGTTTGGATTTTGAAATACATTACATTATATACATATACTAAATTAGCTACGTTTAATCTCTTATTTTTAAGTTTAATACTCGTAATTCATGCCAATTACTATTTCAAAAAACTCTTCTAAAAAGCGTAGACAGACTGACTATGCTGACGCTAGATTTTCCTCGTGAAGAAAAAGTGGATGGAGTTGAAAGATGAACATGAAAGTATGAGAGTAAATTTCCTTGATAGGAAGCCCTCCCACTTCTCTCTCTGTGTCTTAAGCTCTGAGCTACACTGTTAGACACATCTGTGGTACAGAGAGAGCATTACTGTGAAGAATGCAAAATCAAATAAGCACAAGGCACACAGACAGCACTGTTTTAAAGCCAAAGTGGATGCTGTTCACATTGGCAAAGCCTTTTCTATGCTTTTGACTAAGGATAGCCTTCAAATCTCAATGAAGGGTACTTTTCAGCTATTTGATCTCACAGATCTGTTTGAGAGAAACTGAGTCTCTTTTGCCAAGTCCTGATGCAGCAGGATTACAAGGTTTGAATTTTATAAACATCATAAAGGATACTGAAAAATTCAGTCTGTGTAAAGATCTTGAGAAAAATAGCACCCTAGTGCATCAACTACCAGTGGGCTGGGCCAAACCACTAGGTTATCCAGAATAGGGGTGGGACAGGATAAAGAATGATGGCATAATAACTGTACTACCCATTGTCATGCTTTTCCAAGAAGGTTAACGGTGCATTAAAGGTCTTTGTTTCATTGTATATTGTTTCCAAGTATTTCTAGTACTGTAATATTCATATATTTTCTGCTATGCATTGTACTTGGAAGGTTTCTTCATTTCAGACATTTATGTTGAAGAAGGTACATTATGGGTGTGGAAGGGGTGTTGGTATTTTAATTCTAGCCATGAACAAAATAATGCTCTCCAACGCCTTTGGTGCAATCTACAGTATTATAGAACAGTAACACAACTGCAGCATAATCACTGAAACATTGGTTAGCACCTTTGCTTCACATCTCTGGCGTTGGGAGTTTGATTTCTGCCTCTGGTCTCTGTGTGCAGAGTTTGAATATTCTCCACGTGCTTCTGGGGTTTTCTCTGGGTACTCCAGTTTCCTACCCCAGTCCAAAGACATGCATTGTACAGTAGGTTGATTGCCAACTCTAAATTGTCCATAGTGTGTGAATGGGTGTTTGAATGTGTGTGTGTGTGATTGTGCCCTGTGATGGGATAGGCTCCAGGCTGCCCAAGACCCTGTGTAGGATAAGTGGGAAAATTGATGGATGGATGGATGGATGGAAGGATTTTAAAATGAAAACAATACCAAAAATAAAAACCAAGCAGTTTTGTGTTGCAGAGATCTTGGGCCATGCGGCTTAATATAAACTAGTAAATTAACAAAAGGTGATTAATACGTTAAGGGCATTTCTCTTCATGTATTCTTATCATACTATCTTAGCTCTGAGCTTGTATATTAGTGGTTGTCATTTGGCCATATAACATCTGACCTGAAACAGGGAAAAAAATAAAATGCAACAAAAACACAGAACTGTTGTTCCGGTTGTTTTATGACAATCTTAAAGCAAACACTGACAAGCCACTCCAAATGTCTTGCAGATGTATTGTTTTAAAAGATAGTAAATTTACTTTTTTTTTTTTTTTGCCCCATGTGCTCTGATTCACTGGAGACAGGGGAAAGGGAAGAATCAAACCACATGATCAGGCATGTTACCGTCAAAAACTATGATCTTGTAACATCTATTATACCGACCCCACAATGCTTCTTGGTCAACCTGAAAGTAAGCCAGACTTGTTCTGGAACAAATAGTTTTATTAAAGTGTGGTTCTTTGTCTTGAATTTGGCACAGTCTCCACAGGGATGGAAATAACGTCCAAGCAATCCTCACGTTAACATTAACTTTGGAATTTGCGGTCATAGTGCAAATAGTTGTAGTGTATTGTTGTTTCAGCTAGTAGGTACATTAATGTAGGCCACAGAACTGCCAGGACTGGCAGCAAGGTCTTAGTAATGCAATGTTTATGATATATGGAAGTAATTCTAATAACCAACTTCAAAATTGGAAGAAAAAAAAAAAGCATTCATGTCAAACTCTGAGTGGGAATTCTGATAAGTTGAGATTTTTCAAAAGCAAGCCAGATTTTTCCAAGCAAACACTAAAGAAAACCTCAATTGATAAGGTACAAATTCCTATAATTGGTCTGAGTTACTACGAACTTATACATGGATTACATTGTCAAGTTTATTTCAATTGCACACAAATTTAGTGAAAAAGTTCTAATATAATACTCAGTCATTTCATATTTGTCAGTTGAAAGAAAACTAAAACAATTCTAAAACAAATCCATAAATCAAGACAAATTGGTCTAGAGGTTTTAGCACACACCAGGCTTTTGTTGAGCTTTTTCCTTTTATGGAGTTACAAAATGTAAATCAGCCGTGACATGAAGACATTTGGTCATTTATGGCTGATTACCATTTATCAACATACACAGCATAAGATAAAAGTCAGCATTAACAAATCCTTTGTAAATCTGGTGTCAATTTTTAGTACAGTCTGGCCTACAAAAATATTTACGAACAGTTTTACTAAAAGTCTGATAAATGAATCCCATTATTCAAACGTGCTAAAAAGGAAGACACTCATTACACAGAGCAGCTGTGATGTTTAGTTAAGTGATTTCCAAGCACTGATGTCCCATTCTGTGCTGTATGTGTATCAGAAAAGCAGTGTTTATTAGACCACAGTGTCAAAGACATGGCTGATAAACAGTCAAATCTGTTAACAGCCTTTGATTGTGAACGAGAGGTATAAAGTAATATAACTAAATGAAACTCTTATCGGTGGTAGCATTTCTGCATTCCAGCCAGCAGTCCAGAAGGCTAGTGGAGCATGGTGTTGAGAGTTGAGGTCACTGTAAAGCGATTTATAGTACCCTAGTTTTTTGCAGAATGACCCAGGCCAGAGGACAGGGAACACACATGGCACAAAAGAAAAACTGAGATTAGATCGTCACTGATTCATGTTACAACCAACCAGCAACCAAATATTGCCTTGGAGTTTAGTAGTGGTAGTGGGATTTAGCTGGATTTCACTGGCAGGATTTAATGGCAAAATCACTCTCACTTATAAAGTTTTATATGAATTCTTTATGAGATCAGTGTGAAATATATATAAATGTTTTATATTGCAAAATTCTACATTTTCGTTGAGTAATTCACGCTGTCTACATGTTAATAGACATGATCACATATGACCTACTTTTTAAGGATCCCTAACTAATTTAAAGAGAAGTGGATGGGGTCTCTTAAGGACAGAATTGGGAATGTTTGAGATTATGTCTGTCTATCGCACAAGGAATGAGGAATAACTACATGATGAACCATATAACCTTTCTCTAAGCTAGATTCATAAAGCCTGCATAGTTAATATCTGCTTGGAATCATAGACATCGAAGCAAGAACTCTTAAATCCTTTAGCACTGACTTCGGCCAACACACCACGAGACACACGAGGTGTCACATTAATTCTCTTAGGCAGTCAAAAACGTCCACAGCTAGAAAACCAGCACTTCCTAAAGGATTAAATCCAGTGAGAGGTGCTCACCGCACACGTTTTCAATTCCAGCACAGTAGATAATCTGATTGAAGATTTTACTGGGTGAGGCAGCAGTTCTTGTTATACCATATGATCTGGATGAGGTTTTACCTGCTTAAATGATGGCCAGCCTCGTGTCAAAGAAAAGGAGAATTAATGTTTTAGGGCTCCTTTGAAGTCCTGGTCTGCAACTTTAAGCCAAAACTCTTTTTTATTAGGAGACTGAAATGTTCTTTGCTTTTATCTGATCCTGGCTTGTCAGGTGTCTTCATGAAGGAAACACTTTACTATAAGGTCCACAAATATTCAATATATTAATACTGAACTAATGCTTTCATAATGCTTTGAGGAGTTAATACATGTAGTTTAGAACAAACTAATAAAAAGCAAACATTACAAAAATGGTCTAACACTAGCATTTTAACCTACAATTTGAGTTTCACACTTGACTGCAAGTCATGATATTGACAGAATTTAATAAGATGTTATTAAGATGTTAATGTTTAACAATGATTACATTGATATACAGGGGTGTAAAGTACAAACTACATGTACTCTCCTTACAGTACTTGAGCCCATGGTTCACTGTGAAAGTATAATGTATAATTAAATCATTGTACTTTTACCTGAGTTTTTTTTTTTATTTAAATAACATTAAATAACCATTGCTACATTTATTTTTTAATCACCATTACAGAGTACAAACTCAATAATGTATTTAACCTTTTAACACTGCAAGCCGATTCAAAGATGGAATGTGCCAATTTAAAATAATAAAAATAATAATTTTGAACACAATCAAAAAATGGCTGTCAAACATCTACACTTTTGGGGCAAATTTTTAGACAGCAGCAGCATGCTAGCTAGCTAGCTTCCAGGTTACTAGCTAGCTAGTTTGCTCATGTTAATTCATATATTTTTATATATCATTAGCTATCTACACATTCCCCCTTACACCAGTTAACGTTACTTTTCTTAACATAACTAAATAACACAATTATATGAAAAATGCATTCCTCAGATTTAGAACATTTTCGGATTAGTTCTATCAATGGGAGACATGTAAAAAAAATAAATTAATTAATTAATTTGTAAAGTAGTTACTTAAGTAGTTTTTCAAGTAGTCTTATTTATTTTTATTTTTCTGATCACTACTTTTACTTTTGTATAAGGGAATTAATACAACAGTAGCAGTGCTTTTACTCAAGTCAATGTGCTTTGTACTATAGGTGGGAATCTCACCTCACGATTCGATTCATTTATGATTCAGAGGGCTGTGATGCGATGATATAATGCTTTTCGATACATCTTTTTTTTTTCTATTGACTAATTCGCTGAAACCTGGAAGTGTGTCAAATTGCCATTACTGCTGTGGTGATCCTTCCTCTGAAAATAGTTTTGTATGACTCCTTTGTACCCGAATTTCACAGATTTTAAGTCTGTCGTTTTTGTGTATAACCGAGTTAGAACAGAGACTTGTCAAAAATGCATTATAACTGTGACAGTTCTCCCCTACGATCAAGTGTTTCTGTTATGTGTGCCACGTAATAAGAGCTGTATTGAAGAGAGGCAGGCAGACAAATCCAAAATGTGAAACACAGGCGTAGTCAAAAACAGGCAAAGGATCAGGTGATCGGCAAATGGGCAAAAACGAGACTAAGCGAGAATCGAATAACGAGGACGAGAATAGGATCAAAACTATGGCATGTAAATGAGGAACAAAGGCTTGGTACAGTGGAAACACTCACACAATACTTTGCACTGCATATAGACACATGAGAGGTTTAAATAACATACATAATCAACGATAAAAACAAAACAGCTGACTAATGATGACACAAAAGGAAACAACCAATGACGATACAGGGGCAGAGACAGGACAGAAAAATAACAAATGCATATAATGCATGTCAAAATTAAACAAAGTCAATGTCTCTGAAACCCGGAAGCACGCGCTCGTTCCACAGACTGTCTGGTTGCTGCACTTCTGTGCTCCGCCTTTTGCGTTCTGTCAACATTAGGTTATCAATTAACATTTAGAAAATAGATTTTTGACATTTGTGAATCGATTCAGAATCATCCACGTCCGCATCGTAATGCATCTAAGAATCAAAATTTTCCCCGGCCCTTACTTTGTACTATTTCCACCACTGTTCATATATGACTCAAGTGGCTGTTTATGTCTACCCTTCATTATTTCCTGATGCATTAAGGATTGGTTCATGTATTAATTCATCATTATGAAAGTATTACTGAAATGTGCAATAATCGATTTTTTTATTCCTTACTTGTACAAATAACCTGTATGTTATGTAGAACATGCTTAAAAAAATTTCATTTAGCCATGGCCTTAGCAAAATTTTAAAGTTGCTGAGAAAATCCATATGGAAAACTGACTTCTGGTCTAGAAGACTTGTTTGTGTCTGGATACGCCTTCTGTCAGTCATTTTAAAGACGCTCTATGGGTCACCTACGATCCTGGGGGCGAAGCTTCATGAACATGGGTGGTAATGGAAGAATGAGCTCAAGGAGTGAAAAAAAATCAAACGTTGAACCCACCTAACCGTCTTGAAAAAAAAAAAAAAAAAATTATTTACCTAATGCACCTTAAACTATTAACATGTTGCTTATTTGTGGACCGTATAGTAAAGTGTTACCATACCTTAACACTATACTAAGCTGCATAGGAACTGTACAGATTTCCAGCATCAGAGAGGCACTTATATTTGATTCAGCACTCTTCTCCTGAAAACCATATAATAGATTACAATTACAATTCTGACAAATTTTCTGTGTGAGGAACAACTGAAGGTGTACTCAGGCAGAAAGAGTGAGACAAATTATGACTCACTTAAAAGACTTTTACAGTCAGAGAACTGTCAGACTGTTTAGGTCCACACAATCCTTCAACACTTTAGACACTCTTGCGGTAATTCTGGTTTGTGTATGTTTAACCAAAGTGAGGTAACTCCCCTCTTCCCTGTGACATCATGGTTTAGTTTCTAAAAGGAAAGTTTCTTTAGGCTTAAAAGAATACTCTAGAGTTTTTCAACAATCTGCAGCATCTGTAACACATGTGTGAACCTTAGACAAGAATTTAGGGATGTTTCCTTGTACTGAGAAAAGAATGAAAAATCTGTTTACTCAAAAGTAATTTAGGCCTAAGAGTGTTTGTTGAATTCCATTAATCAATTGTTCATTTGAAATTCTTGCAGATACACAACAAATGTCCTAGACTGAGTTTAGTATTTTTTAGGTACCCATATTTAAGCTTGCCACCATCCAATTGATTTATTTCTACCTAAATTGCATCTGCCAAAGTCTATGTGTCTGATAGATGTAGTTTTGGATGTGTATTAAATACAGCTCACTCCCACGAAATGGAACCAAGGAACCAATGACACAAGTAGGGTGGGCCTAATCTGATGAAGGAATGGTTATGTGACCATTCTTTTATTTATTCCCCAATCTGGCTTTCCTGCTACATTCCCCCTATTGCTGTAACTCACTTACACTAGCCAAGAAAAACATTCCACCTGCTCTTGCTCTCCAAACACACTGTCAAGGTCTAAACTAATTTGAACAGTTGAATAGAGAGATAATCCGATCAATAATATAAAAAACAATATTTATTTTTTAAAACTCATTCTAGAACTTTAGGATAAAGGCTCTGAGTGTATATTCTTAGGCACATTTTAATGAAGTAAAAGTTATATATTATATATATATATATATATATGTTATATATTATATATATATATATATATATATATATATATATATATATATATATATATATATATATGTGAGAGAGAGAGAGAGAGAGAGAGAGAGAGAGAGAGAGAGAGAGAGAGAGAGATAACAGAACAAATTTTGATGCTTTTGGACCAGCTCTGGGCAATTTAGGCGGTGGTACATAAATTTAGCAGGTGTCGTACAGCCCAGCATTCTCAGCTCAACTTTTAGTACAAGGAAAGACAGAGTTGGCTAGGAGAGAGGAATCCCGGGAAATAGCTCTGTTTTTTATGGCCTCTAACTTAGTTATTATAATGAATGTAGCAGACTAAAGAAATTAAAGATGTGGACTTGATGGCTTTATATGGAAAATGGACAACAGGAACTGTTTCTCTGTTATAAATCTGTTCACCATAATAAGAGTGAAAGTCTGCTTTTACACCTTTGTGAATGAGTGCAGAAGAAACAATTTCGAACAAACAAATAAATCTTTGTGAAGAACTCTGGCTGTGCTCACATGCTACCTAATTGAGGGTAACAGCGAGATGATTCACTTCCAAGAATGAAAACAAGTTTGAAATAAAAACAGAGGGAAATGGGAAAACTTGGCAAAGCTGTTGAGAGCTCTCTGTTGTGCATTGCCATGTTTTGTACAAAGATTTAATTCAGCAACAGCATGCACAGAGAACTCAAAAACAACATTAAAAGCCTAATAAACCTGTCAAAAAATCAGCTTTTGCATATTTGATGTCTACTGGGAGGCTTGATTACTGACTTTTATGTGATGTAACTGACAGGAATGGCAGTCCAGCTGTAGCCTCAAAGTTATGCATACTGTACATAAAACTGTCTTTAACATTAACATACCCAGAAGCCTCTAATAGTAGCTGAAATATCACATATGGGAAACTATTGGTCCAAGTCCAAGAAGTCCAATAAAACAAATGCACTCAATTTATAATTGGAATTGGTTGTGTATGCTTTATGCTTTATATGACATAATGCATTTTCCAGTAATAATTGGTATTATAAAGTTTTATATAATTTTATTTTTAATTATAATAGGATTGACCTGCAAATAACCTACACCAAAAAAATAAAATAAAATAAATAAATTTTAAAAATGAGCCCATAGCTAGTATATATAAGTTGTAAAAGTACATTATGACAGTGGTTGTTAATACATACCAACACACTTTAAGTTTCAAAATGTAAAAAAAAAGTAAAATATGTACTTATGAAGGATCTGTTGTTAGTATGGCATCTGTAAAATTCTTATCCAAGAACCTTATGATATACAACTGAGTGAACTAAACTTTTTTTTTTTTTATGGGATATACACTAGTTTGTTAACAGGGATCTAAAAAAAAAAAAAAAAAAAAAAACCCTCTAAAGATGTTGAAGACTTCAAAATCAGTAAAAAAGTAAAAACTTCATTCCAAAATGCAAAATCTTAGTCATTCTTTAAAAAACCCTTTATGTTCTGACTGTAGAGGCGACTGATATAGACTTAGACACTTGACAGATTTATATATTTAAAAAATCAAGTTCATATCTGTATTATGAAAGTCTTATGAGAAAGGAATGACCGTATTAAATCCATGAGTTGCAGTACCCTGTGTGAAAAGTTCATAAAGTTTAGTTTATGACCCTATACTTAAATTCAAGTGCATACAGTTATGACCATGTCAAATCCTTCTTTTTCCTGAAATGAAACAAACAGTGCAAAAAAGGCTGCACCTGTCCCCAGGAGCATAAGAGCGAGAACCCTTGTTTAGGGCAAATGAAGTGCACACCTACCTCCCTGTAGGGAAGGCTGCAGCAGAGTGAGGAGCAGCGAGCCGAGAAGCAGCAGCGCAACCATCCTGTTAGCGATCTCGCCCCAAAATGCACCAGCCCGATCCAAATCAGCTGGTTTTATTCTCCTAGAGCTAATTACCACTTCACAAACGTCTCGGAAAAGGGGGGGAAGGAAGGGAGGCGGGGGGGAATGCAAAGACACTGGATGCAGCGTAATTAAGAAAGGGCAAAGCCTGCGTTTCGATGGATCATTGCGCTTTTTTTCTCTCTCTCTCTCCTGTGTCTGGTGTTGCTGTTTTTATTCTGGTCTCTCCTGCCAACAAAGTCTAGCCCTGCCAGATAGAGAAGGGGAGAGAAAGATGGAGAGGAAGGGAAGAAGTGAGAGGGTGGGAGGAAGGGTGAGAGAGAAGGAGAAAGAGATGGAGAGAGAGAGAGAGAGAGAGAGCGAGAGAGAAACAGTGAGAGACCTCTTTCCCACTCTGTCATCCAAAAAAGAATTCAACAGTCTGCCAGATATTTGCATGCATTCTAAACGGCTTATCTTTTCTAGGCGAGAAGCAAAGTATAAAATGCAGTAACTGTGTATAAGTTTACACTGTACCCAGGTTGTGGTGCAAAAATGAAGGACACACACACACACACACACACACACGCATATGCATTCTTATCGATCCATGAAGGTTTATATTTCAGTAAAATGCTGCTCTTTTACTAAACAACAAACCAAAGAGAAAGAAAACAGTCATGTCAATGTTTCTCTTAATTATATCCAGGACATACTGAAGTGTGTAATAAATGAATGGAACAACTTGCACATAACATAACAAACCCAGTACAAAAAGACTGAAAAAAGTGCTTTCCAAGAAAGCAAGAGTGATAGAGAGCAGAGCAGTGAGAAAAATCAGCAAAGATCTTGTTAACACATCAGAGGATGGTGCCTGGAGTCAGTCAGACCTGAGTGCTTAAACTTCATCCCCCATTCCTCACTATCTCCAACCACATATCAGAAAAAGCTACTGTTGACCTCAATCATGACTCACTGCCAACATCCTTTACATCACACACATCATTAGGCATTTCATTACTAAAACCACAGGTACATCCACTGAATGAACTGTTTCAGAAACTGAGGAATTTAAAATGTATTTCATTCAAAGGAAACTAGTTTACTTCCTGGGCTATAGTATTAATTCCTGCTTTAGAGATGATAGTATTTATATTGAAAGAACAAAAGGAAAGGGAACCACTGGAAAACTCGCAGTCATTGGTATATTAAAAAAAAAGCTAATAGCTAATAATAATGCTTTTCACAGAGACTCTGCCTCGCTAGGAGAAGCAGAATGGTTTGGAGAGGGCTTTTTATTGCCATGTACTTCTAAACTGCTTCCTCAAGTTAAATGGGGTGTACAATTTAAGGACACTGCATACTGTTAATACCATCTTGTTAAAATGTGTGTGTGTGTGCATATATATAAAGAGTAATGATCTAGTTGAATCTCCACCCATAATCTCAATTAATATACTTACTTCAATCTGACACATGCAAAGACAGAGAAGATGATATATATATATATATATATATATATATATATATATATATATATATATATATATATATATATATATACAGTGAGGGAAAAAAGTATTTGATCCCCTACTGATTTTGTACGTTTGCCCACGGACAAAGAAATGATCAGTCTATAATTTTAATGGTAGATTTATTTGAACAGTGAGAGACAGAATAACAACAAGAAAATCCAGAAAAATGCATGTCAAAAATGTTATAAATTGATTTGCATTTTAATGAGGGAAATAAGTATTTGACCCCCTCTCAATCAGAAAGATTTCTTTTATACAGGTAACGAGTTGAGATTAGGAGCACACTCTTAAAGGGAGTGCTCCTAATCTCAGCTTGTTACCTGTATAAAACACACCTGACCACAGAAGCAATCAATCAATCAGATTCCAAACTCTCCACCATGGCCAAGACCAAAGAGCTCCCCAAGGATGTCAGGGACAAGATTGTAGACCTACACAAGTCTGGAATGGGCTACAAGACAATTGCCAAGCAGCTTGGTGAGAAGGTGACAACAGTTGGTGCGATTATTCGCAAATGGAAGAAACACAAAAGAACTGTCAATCTCCCTCAGCCTGGGGCTCCATGCAAGATCTCACCTCGTGGAGTTGCAATGATCATGAGAACAGTGAGGAATCAGCCCAAAACTACACGGGAGGATCTTGTCAACAATCTCAAGGCAGCTGGGACCATAGTCACCAAGAAAACAATGGGTAACACATTACGCCGTGAAGGACTGAAATCCTGCAGCGCCCGCAAGGTCCCCCTGCTCAAGAAAGCACATATACATGCCCATTTGATGTTTGCCAGTGAACATCTGAATTATTAAGAGGACAACTGGGTGAAAGTGTTGTGGTCGGATGAGGCCAAAATGGAGCTCTTTGGCATCAACTCAACTTGCCGTGTTTGGAGGAGGAGGAATGCCGCCTATGACCCCAAGAACACCATCCCCACCATCAAATATGGAGGTGGAAACATTATGCTTTGGGGGTGTTTTTCTGCTAAGGGGACAGGACAACTTCACCGCATCAAAGGGACGATGGACGGGGCCATGTACCGTCAAATCTTGGGTGAGAACCTCCTTCCCTCAGCCAGGGCATTGAAAATGGGTCATGGATGGGTATTCCAGCATGACAATGACCCAAAACACACGGCCAAGGCAACAAAGGAGTGGCTCAAGAAGAAACACATTAAGGTCCTGGAGTGGCCTAGCCAGTCTCAAGACCTTAATCCCATAGAAAATCTGTGGAGGGAGCTGAAGGTTCGAGTTGCCAAACGTCAGCCTCGAAACCTTAATGACTTGGAGAAGATCTGCAAAGAGGAGTGGGACAAAATCCCTCCTGAGATGTGTGCAAACCTAGTGGCCAACTACAAGAAATGTCTGACCTCTGTGATTGCCAACAAGGGTTTTGCCACCAAGTACTAAGTCATATTTTGCAGAGGGGTCAAATACATATTTCCCTCATTAAAATGCAAATCAATTTATAACATTTTTGACATGTGTTTTTCTGGATTTTTTTTGTTGTTATACTGTCTCTCACTGTTCAAATAAATCTACCATTAAAATTATAGACTGATCATTTCTTTGTCAGTGGGCAAACGTACAAAATCAGCAGGGGATCAAATACTTTTTTCCCCTCACTGTGTGTGTATACATATATATACACACACACACACACACACACACATAAACATACAATTTTTCACAAATAGTCATGCTGTTGGACTGGGTCTGGAAGAGGCCGATTCAGAGGACTGGACTTGTTTTCTAGGTTGTTCTGAAACCTTTAAATGTAATAAAAACAATGGCAGTGGTGAAAGTCACAGAAATGTAGCTGAGAGATGTGTTGGCTGTAGGTTTGGTTTATTTTGCCAGCTGCTTCTACAACTGCAAACACACAAACCACAAAACCGAGACTCAAACTGCCACTTTGTTCGGTGACACAAGCAACCATGTGATATTTGTGGACCAATTGCAGACAGTACAAGATAGACTTACCAATGTTTATGCATTTTGTATAGGACCTCCACATTTTAACATTGGAGTAAGCTGCTATGAATAATTAAAATATGCAAAAAAAAGAGCAGTTTCATGAGTTAGGGTTAGGGTTATTCAAACCTTCCAACATGCTAAGTAGCTTTATGGTTTAATGGTCGTTTTTCAAGTAACACCTAACCAATTGTACTTACACCTATCAGCCAGAACATTAAAACCACCTGACAAATATTGTATAGGCCCCCCTTGTGCAACCGGTACAGCGCTGACATTTCGTCTCATGGACTCCACAAGACCTCTGAAGATACACTGTGGTTTCTGGCATGAAGATGTTAGCAGCAGATCCTTTAAATTTCAAGGTGGGGCCTCCATGGATCTGACTTGTTTGTCTAGCACATCCCACAGATGCTTGAGTGGATTGAGAATTTGAAGGCCAAGTTAACACCTGAACTCTTTGTCATGTTCCTCACTTCCTCACAACACACAAAGTGATAATTTAAGGAATTTAGAATTGCCTAATCTCTAATGATACATTGATGATACATTGACCAAAGAGAACATTACACTCAATCAATTGCAGTCAATCAAATTATTATGAAAGACACTATCACTCATGACTTGAAGGACTCCTCCATCTGGAAATGATCAGAAGACCAAAAACTCAGAATGTCAGCAGTTCAAAGAATATATGGAGGTAAATAATGTTACTGTTTCAATCAGAATTCTATCTTGGATATCTTACCGGTGTGCATCCCACCAAGGGTCCTGGATTGAAAGAGTAATGATCTAGTTGAATCTCCAACCATAATCTCACCTAATATACTTACTTCAATCTGACACATGCAAAGACAGAGAAGATGTGAGGAGAAGATATAGCGTGCATACCAAGCTATGATTGAACACTGTGCATGAGCACTTTTATTCAATCCATTTCATTGTTTCCAAAGCATGATGACAGATAAATGGTGATGATAAATGTTGGCTGGATGGCACCATAGTATGATGGCACCATAGAATGTCTTGGACCTGCTAAGAAGTGAATCATCACAAAAGGCATTTTCATGGTGACCTGCTTCCAGTTCCTAATATATAATGTGGATTTTGAGGACATTGCACAGTATTTCATCTGTCAACAAGACAGTCAATGTGAGCATCCAAAAGTCAACATGGTCTCAAGATTAATTTGATTGGGCTTGAACACTGGATTTTTGGAATATGAAAATTATAGTTTTCCCCCATTTTCTCCCCAATTCCCAAGTTAGTCACCTGCTGATTCCCATCCACCAAGCAGTTATATCCTATCATACAACAGCTACCAACTGGTTAGAATGAAGTCTGACACATGCTTCCTTTGAGACACAGGAAGCCAGCCAACACACGTTTTCAACAAATGATAAATTCATTTGCTAGCCCACTGGCCAAGCAAAAGCTCCAGTGTGATTCTCAGTCCCATATTTCAGTTTCCAAGAAGCTGACTATGCTAAAAAGTAGTGCGTAATATAATACAATTATATATCTATCTAGTTTGTAAGTTAAGTTCATTACGGAAGACAAAGAGGATATGATTAATATCCACTTCTAACAAAGTTTGTAATGTAGCACTTTGTGTTTGGAGCCTCGACAAAATGTCAGCGAGTTTATTGGCGAACACTTCAGCTATGAGCTGCAGTCTTCTCTTGTCTAATTACACGTAAAAAGATATTATCTGAGTCTGGCTAGTAAGATGACTGTATGTTGTCTTGGCATGAGAGTTATGTGATGACTTTGCATTGGATTTTATTTTCTTTGTTTTCATCAATTTTTGTACATATAGGACCTGCATGTTTCTGATTCTGAAAAGATCATCTGTCATCTGTCATTTAGATCATCTGTCATTTAGTGCACACTAAATAATCCACCTCCTATTTTTTTTCTCCTGTCAAGCAAAGAATGTCTCAGCAAATGTATGTAGTGCAGCAGGCATTCAGATTTGGAATCATAGGCTACAGTTACAGCATTGAGGTGTGTTACACCTCCATGAACCACATTATGTTTAAACATATACACAACAAATGAAAACTCTTGTTTGGTAAAAGTCAGCAGGTATATGTCTTTTTCTGGTTTTTAAGCTGACTTCTCTGCTAAGCAGCTATGACTAAAAAACCAATAACCTGGACACAAAATCTGCTTGTTCTGCGTGTTTGAGCTACTTATTTGTCCACCTAGATAATGTCACTGATTGAGCGCATTGATTTACCACTTGTACAACAGTACAGCACACAATTGTATAGGATGTCTTTGGATGTTGCAACATTAAGATTTCCATTCATTGGAACTAAGGGGCCCAAGCCTGTTCCAGCCTGACAATACCCTTGTGTACAAAGCGAGAGCCATAGACATAGTTTGCCAAGATTTGTTTAGAAAAACTCGAGTGTCCTGCACAGAACCCTGACCTCAACCCTACTGAACACTTACAGTATGGGATGAATTGAAATGCTGACTGCACCCCAGGCCACCTCAGCTGACATCAGTGGTTAACCTCACTAATGCTCTTGTGGCTGAATGGACAAATCCGTACATCCACACTTCAAAATCTAGTAGAAAGCCTTTCCAGAAGAGTGGAGATTATTATAAAATCAAAGGAGGGAAAAATCTCAAATGGGATCTTCAAAAAGCACATATACTGTATGTGTTTCAGACTGAATTACTCTAATAGGTATGAGTGACCTGCATCAGAGGCTAATGTGTGTGATGTTTCCCAAAAAAAAAAAAAAAAAAAAAAAAAAACCTCAAAGAGAGATGAAAGATTTTGGTAACAATCAAACAAGCCCAGAGGAAAAGAATGTTCTCTTTTTGCTTAAAGTAAATTCCTAGCCAACACAGAACACATTATGAACTTTTTTTAGACACTACACCACATCCTATCCAATGGCATTATTCCAGTGTTTAGTTTGAGACCAACAACTTTTCCTTAATGAGTCAATGTTAGGACACTGAGCGCATTTTTTTAAAGGTGAAAGTGCTCCACTCTTTTACTTGGTTTCTCTATTTTAGCTCATGTCTGGTGCTTGTTCTTTCAGCATTATGTTGTGTGCCAGCAGACTGGGCCTGTTTATGTATTCAGTGAGTCTGTGAACATTACGCAGGCCTACATTTGTCAAATAGCTGTGTTGTAAAAGCATTCAACACTCTGTTATAAAAGTGTGGATACATTTTTAGGATTCTCTTTCCTATATAAAAATATTGAGAACAGTGATATTTGCTATCCGATGATGTTACAATAAACTCATTTGAGTTTGCTGAGATGACTGCAATTATGCAGTTGTCACAAAATAGGCTGGTTAATGTTTTGTTTTATGCATTAATGAACAGACAGTGGTTTTGGTGATTGCTCAATTTCTTGCAATCAGATATAATTCAAGGTCAAAGTTATTCTGCTGCATAAGTAAAAGATAAACCATGTGCACTTACATCCTTGGCAGTGCCCTTACATTACATTTAAAAGGATGATATTGTGCTATTAAATACAATTTTAATCAAGAATACTTCATAAGCATAATAGATTAGATGCATGCCATGGCTGATATGCTGAAGGCTCTAATAAGCTGGAGAGAACTGGAGCCCAGAGCAACAAGACACATGGAATGACAGAGCCTCCTGTAACATGCTACTCCAGAAACAACAGCTGTTCTACTTCCCAGTTCAAAGAAAAATAATTTGCTTGGTCTTTCAGTGGTTTTTCTTGGCATCATTTTGCCCACATTCATCTTATAATATGGTCAAGTCATTTATTTACATTAACTTACACAGAACCAGACCACAATGATACTAACTTTCAAATGCAAGTCATGTGATTTCTGGTCTTAGCCTTTAAAATTAGATTTGATTTTTAAAAAATGGTTCAAATATGATAGATGATCCAAATGGTCATACATTCCTATAACATTATAGGCTTACTATGATAACTGGAGACCATGGTAATTCCCATTGTAAAGACTCATAAATGACAGAAGGCATAAAGGTTTTTTAATCTATAGTGCATTCAAGTCATGTTGGAATTTCAATAATGAAAAGCTTCTGACTATACTTGTAATTAGCAATTGGAAAGAATTTTCTCAAAGCTCTGACTTGACATCATGTGACATTACATTATATAAACAAAAATGACTGAAATTGTAGTGGCGTCCACTCTCAGCAGTGTACACCCAACACTCCATGTTACTGTAATACTAACACCAGCAACTCATTCTCCAGTTAATCATGGACAATAAAACAACGAATGTGTCCAAAATCACATACTGTGATAGTACCTACTGCACTCGATTTAGTACCTACTGCTCAGCCATTGATACAGTATGCAATGATCAGTATATGTGAGTAGTCTGAATTCAGGCATACTACCTCCACCACCACTGTCATGTGACCTACAACATCATCATAACCACAAAATCTTAAAGAGCATGCCAGATTAGTGCACCCTACACTGCAACTGTTTTTTCTTGTTTAAACCTTCAACAAGTTAACAATTTACTAAGGTGCTGTTAAACAAATATGGTTTAGCCACAAGGAACAATGTTTAATACCTAGCACTTACCCTTAAAAAGAGCTGACGTGCTGCTTTATCCCTTTATTGATTCTGACAGCTCTTCCTTGCCAGTCCTGTTGCCATAGGAGACTGCAGAGTGCAGTGCCCACTGGGTCCATACTACAGAATCTGGACTGAAGCAGTATGTCATCTGGGAATTTCTTGCCTACTATTTTATGAATACTGAGAATTCAGACATACTGCTCATTTGGCATACTGCATTTGCCTGCTGTATAGTAGGGTAGTAGGGGTATTCAGACACAGCTAATCCCATTCAGTCAGTCAGCAAAGTACTGCCCCTGTCATGTGCCCCAATGTTATAATGTCCTTTCCACAGACCCAAGTGTATTTTCATTAATTTTCATTAATTCATTTATTTTCTTTTTGATTATTGCTAGTCATTTATATAATTCATCTGTTTAGACATACTGTATGATCTACTGGACAGTGTACTGAAAGAGCAGAAGCCATGTTCACAGAGAAAGGAGACTAAAGTCAACCTCCCTAAACCACAAATGTCATGGAGGTGAACAGATTACTTTCCCCTGAGGAGTATCTCACAAGAGTTGAGGAAGGGCTTGTGTCTCTACTTGTGAAGGGGTGCCCGACATCTGTGAGTTAACTGCCCTGTGAGGTCTGAGGAATTGGTAAGTAATGTCTCTGTATATGATACAGCTAACTCGTTTAACATTAAAGTACTGGTGAGTTGGGATGATATTACTATACTACATGTTACAAACATGAGTTTTTTTTTTTTTTATTATCTCCAAACATCTAATCAGGCATGCAAAAGAGTTTCCACATGAGGTTCCTGCCCTGGATAATGGAACACTGGGCTCTGGGAGGGTCCAGTACTAAATCCTACCTTAAAACATACTATTTGGACTTCATCATCTAGAAACCCTTTTATTGTTTGTCTGTGACTCACCTGCACAGTTCATTGTTCTAGGTCTGCCATGGTTAAAAAGACACAATCACAGTATAAAGTGGTTAAGAGGTGAGATAATCAGCTGGTTGCCCAACTGCTAAGACAATTTTTAAGAGTCCAGTGTGTTCCATCTCCTTAGAAAGTCTGGCAGATTAAGGAATGGATAGTGTGACCAGTGAATTCTATCATTCAATTAAGCAAGATGCCACCAAACTCCTTCCTTATTAACCCTGGAACTGTGCTGTTGACCTGCTACCAGGGGCTTCATTGAGCCTTTCTCGCTGTCAGCATCTTCCATTTTCTTCTTCATGGAAAAAAAGATGGAGGTCTGAGACTATACAAGAATATGACTATGTGTCATCTGGTTCTTTACACAAGAACCAGGTGACAAAGAAATTCTATTATCCCCTCTCCTTTGTGCTAGCTGCACTGGAATAGTTGTGTGAAGCCAGAGTTTTTATCAAACCCAACTTGAGTAGTGCATGCAACCTTGTGTGTATCCTGGAGGAAGACAGGTTGAAGACTGCTGTCTCCATGGCCAAGGAAAATTAAATTTTGTGAGGCTGCATGGCCTGCCCAGTGCCTCACTGTGTTTCAGTTGTTTGTTAGTAAGGTGCTCCATAAATGCTTCACAGGTATGTTGTGGCTTACATTGATGACATCTTGGTGTATTTCCAAGATACACAGACTTTACATCAAAACTGAGAAATGCCACTTTCACCTGCCAACTGTCTCCTTCCTAGGTTGCGTTGTCCTCTCAGGTCACACACATGGAAGAGCAGAAGCTGCAGGTAGGGCTGAAGTGGCCATGTACCAAGACCATTTGGAGGTTCCTTGGCTTTACAAATTACTAATGGTGCTTTATCCAGAACTTTCTCACCTCTCTCCTCAAGAGGACTCCATACCACCCACACCTTGTCAGCTGCTGCCTAAGATACATTAACCATCGTCAAACATTAACTCAACATAGCACCAGTTCTCTGTATGTCAGATCCATCCCTATCATTTGGGGTGGAGGTGGACGCCTCTGAGGTAGGAGTAGGAGCCATGCTTTCCTAGCGGCAGGGAACCCCAACTAAGCATCACCCAATGCTTATTTTCTTAAAGTCTGTCAGAAGTGAAAAGGGATTATGATGTGGATAATTATAAGCTCCTTATGCAGCACAGACCTCACAGACTATATTGCTGGAATAATAACACTTGCAGCTTGCTCTCCAGCTAATCAAGAATTCTTTATAAGACATATTCATTCAATCAGCATGCAGCATTGGACCTGTCATGTGTTCTTGTGCTACCGTTTCCTTACCATTGCGCCATGTGTATTTCCACTTCTATGTCTATTGGTATTCCTAGATATTTATACAAATTTTAGTTTAGGTATATGTTGTAGTCTATGTGCATAACCCTAGTCATTTCATGCATTTCTGTCATTTGTGATATCACTAATTCCTAGGTTGTGTGTGTATGGTTTACTTCTGGTTTATCTTGTCTTGTTTCACACCATAGCTATTCACATTCTATTTTTTGGAAACAGTGTCTAACCTTGGTCCTGGTCTCTATTTGTTACACATTTAAAACTAATTTAAACTATAAGGTCTGGTTTGAACTATATATGTGCCTGTCAGACATTGTCAGCTTGCTTTTAGTGGCATGGTGGAACAGTAGGTAGTGCTGCCTCACAACTCTGTTGTCCCTGTGTTGATCCTGAGGTTAGGTTACTATAGTATCTGATTTTTGTATGTTCTTCCTGTGTTTCCTCTGGGTTCACCTATGTCCAAACACCTCCAAGAAACATGCCTGTTGATGCCAACCTAAGTGAGAATTTGTGTGCATGTGTGTGTGTGTGTGTGTGTGTGTGTGTGTGTGTGTGTGTGTGTGTGTGTGTGTGTGTGTGTGTGTGTGTGTGTGTGTGTGTGTGTATGTGGTGCCCTTCAATAGGCTCACATCACCTCTGGGGTAGCACTGTTGTGCTGGATCCACCGTGACCCTGACCAGGATAAAGTGGTTACTGAAGATAAATAAATGAAATACTTGCCATATTAAAAAATACTATCGTATAGATTTGCTTTCTAACTACAAAGCAGTGAAAGAGGTTAAGCTGTGCATTTCCAATGGAACAGCTGATTTACATTTATGCCATTTAGCAGAATTTAAGTGCAGTTTAATTTAACTAATTTCAAAACTCAGAGTAGAATCTCTGGGCCATTATCTCATAATTACCAGTATTCGGATAAGAACACTATTAAATGAGTAATTCTTCTAGACTCAATCATATTATTATTTTTTTCTTTCTTTCTTTTTTTTTTTTTTTTAAATAGCATAAATATATGTGGTTAAACTAATTGTAGAACATGCATCATAAGTTGGCAAAGTTTTTAGTTTAAAAAATTAAATCAGTTTTAAACATAATTTTCCACCTCATTTAGACTAACAGGACATTTACGGCATTAAGAGGTCTATTTTTTTTTTTTTTTGTACTGGGGCTCACAAGAGTTATTAGAATATAGTAGGCTACAGCAATGTTGCTAATTTGTTTAGATGTAAGCCAGTTTGTTCCAATTTGTGCCCAGTTACGAATTCTGTTGTTAGAAATGAATGTTCTAGCAATGACATGAATGAAGTGATAAAAAAAGAGGTTTGACATTTAAAAGCTGACAGAACAGTACTGCACTTAAATTTAACACCTACCAGGCGCCCCACTTAGCAAAGCTGCATTTTTCTGATTTGAAATGAAGTTCTATCCCATTCCCCCAACTTAGTTGTTGCAAATGTTGACTGTCAGTACACTTTAATGTAAACTGGCTAGTTATCCCCACTACTAACTAATAATTCATCTGCCACACCCACAAGCACCAACACCACAATCAAATGTCTTGATCATACACTTTTCTGAAACATGGTGAAAACTGTAAAAGGGGTGTTGAAAGCTCATGCTGCCATACACAAATATAGAATAATAAATATCATAAGTATCAATATCAAAGTCACTCCAAACTCAAAAGGTGGTCATTAATAATCAAATGTTTTATTCTTGTCTTTTAATTTTGTTTTGTGGTTTTAGCCATGAATTTTGATAGGATCTACTGATTTATAATTTATAACAAATATCCTGTTGTAGCTCGGTCCCACAGTATTGCACTAATATGGTCAGAATTTCTTGTCTATTTGTTGCTCAAATATCTGCAATCTCCTTTCACAAGGACCTGAAAATAGAATGTGTATTTGATAAGACACTTCTAAAAAGCAGAAGCAGTTTATGCAGTCGTACAACCAAACGGCTAGACTGTTAGTCACCAGAAAAGACTCTTGAGGTCAGGAACCCACTAAAAAAGGAGGATTGCTGAATGAGTGCTAGGTGAAATGGGAAAGGATGAGGTTAGCCAAGGGCTGAAATATCAGTAGTTCTGTCCTGTGAATTATTTTCTAACTATTTACAACACAGCCATTCTCTAAAAATTATTACATGGCTTTTTAATTTTCTAAAAATAAAGTACTATTCAGGTCAGCATAGATGTTAAAGATTCCTACAAAACTCAGGATACATGTAGCATGATGACATTGGACACACTATGCTCATGCATTCCTTATAGTCGAGCATGTTTTCTTACTTAGGTTCTGTAGCCAAGAGAAGTGCAGATGGTGCTCCCTCAGGCTGGAATGTCAACACAGCCCCTCTGTCACTTCAGCATAGTGCCGATGAACTGGACGGCTTCCAAAATGCGGTAGAGACAGCAGGCCAGGCCACCAGATGTGGTTCGTCTGCTACAATTTGAGTTCTTGAGCAAGAGTGAATACAGCTAGCACCACGTCCAAGCTGTGAGGACATGCAGACAGCACCAAAAGTGAACAATGACCTATCTGTTGGATGTGACACATGAGTAATACAATTTTGATTGCATATTTATTTCAGTATCCATTTGTAAAGGTGCTAAGATTTGTATATATGTGAACATGTGTGCGACAGATATACATATTAGAGCCCTGGATAGCTGGGGGGTAATCCAGAAAGCAAGATTAACTTACAGTCACATAAACCCTGAACTCTCGGTTGATTAACCAAAACCTTGCTTACTCGGAGTATGTCGGTTCCAGATCACCTGCTAGAAGTTAGTTCAATCAACCTCCAATTGGTAACTCAGAGTTAATGCGCACGCACTGTGAGTACATAAAGACACTGTCTATGGATTGCTGATTTCAGGAGTCACCATGGAAACCCAGGGCGAAAAAAGCGAGCTGCATACTTCAGCAAAGCAGAGTTAGAGGTTTTAATGCATGCTTATGAGGAATATAAGCCTGTTGTAAAAAATAATAATAATAATAATAATAATAACTTCGCCATCGGACAGAGAGTTGGCTTGGAAAAAGGTGATGGATCGAGTAAATGCGTGAATTTATAAGTTCATAAATATCTGAAAAGTTTCCTTTCATTACATTTACATTTACATTTACATTATTATTCATTCATTCATTATTCATTCATTATCACATTATTATTCATTACAATTATTATTCATTATTATTCAAAATGCACTGTCCCTTAATCAAGGGGGCAGTTCATCAGAGTCAGCTACCTCCCATGAGATAAGTGGCTTGGTAAAATATATTGGTAGCATAATGAGAACTTAGGACTTCTTTTTTTATTTAAAAAAAAAAAAAAAATTAAAATAATAATAAAAAATCCAGTGATTTAAGTGATTTATCCTTAAACAAGATGACAAGAAACACTGCCACAGTCTAAAAAAATGAATTGGCAAAAAAAGGCGATGTTTCACTTGTGTATTATGCATGTTTGTTTTATTTTACCGCATATGGTCTGTACTGTAATCTTAATTGTAGTGCCCCTACTAGATGTTCCTTATGTCTTTGAATATTAGTTGTATTTGTTTGAGAATGTACATTGAGCATCTGATTTCATTTTCTTATAGTTGCTAATGGACACATTGTATTCATTTACCCTTCTGCAACAGCACATCCTGACACAGTTGAAAGTGATTATTGTCTTCAGGTATTGTTTCTGTTTGCTAGACCAAACATCATTAGTATTTTGCACTGTAGGATGAAGATTAAGAGACCACCTCTGCTGTGACAGAGGTACAAAATGAAGGTGCTGGGAGGCCCACAGAGGTATAACATATAATGCATTCCCTTTTTTTTTTTTTTTTTAAAAAAAAAGTGTGATTATTCAAACCTTGTCATTGTCCCCTTAAAGATTAAGACTGGGGATTCTTGCAAAGAGGAGGGTCCAAATACCTCCACACAGAATCTTGGCAGTGTAAAAAATTGTATGCAATTGTCCTGATTAAATATTTGGTCTGTGTATGTATTACAGACATTTATAATATCAATTATATTGAATCAACATTCTGTCTTCCTGCAAAGCAGTTGCCTGCAAAAGAACTGTATAATGTCCATCTTCCAAGGCAAATTAGAAAAAGTGACATGGAGATGGACCTTCTACAACTTCAAATGGAGGAAAAAAAGGTGAAAATAAAAAAAAGGCCAGGCTTGAAATTTAATTGCTGAAGCACTGGTTAAAAGGTGGACAAGTATTTGCCTACTGATTATTATTATTCTGTCAGTTATTGTTGAATGGTAAAGCAATAAATTAAAATGTCTTTCAGTTACAGGAAATAAAGAAACAATGAAACACACTCAACTGTTCAATTTGTGCTCAATGTACTCTTTTAATTAGAAGTGATTTTGGCAGATCACATCTCAACAACACTGAGAGCAAGGCTGTACTGTACAGTACAAATGGCCCTACACCCAGTTGCCTTTCCCACATGCTCGGCATCACCCACATTATACATAAAACTCCCTCTGGCAAAAAAAAAAGAAAGGGCGATGCATAAAATGTGCTCAGTGTTCAGTGCTGATTCACAATGTGTCACTTTGGTATTTTGAGGTTTTAAAAGGTTTGTTAAATAAATTAATGATTCCCGTGAATAATGGTACTGCACCCGAAATATTCATCCGGATACAAAAACACATCGACACGTGGTCTTATCACCCTCTCACAGCGAAAAATATTTCATGTAATCCGTGCTTCTTCGTTCACAGGGCACGCTATGCTCCATCAGCTCTCTGAAACAAACTACCCTTACCTCCGTTTTTGGAACCAAAAGTTGAGGTTTTCCATTAACTTTGAGTAAACTTACCCAGGTAAGTCGCATAATCGGCATTCTGGAATACCCCCTTGATGGCATTTCTGTCACATGGCCACCGTACCAGTGAATGACTGTTTACAGACTAAAGGTAAACATTATCAAACAAGACAAAGTATACACTATATGGCCAAAGTTTTGTGGACACCTGACCATCCCACCCATATGTGAGCCTTCCCCAAACTGTTGCCACAAAGTTGGAAGCAGATAATTTTAAAGGATGTCTTTCTGTGCCGTAGCATTACAATTTTCGTCACTGAAACTAAAAGACCAAAACCTGCTCCCACATGATAATGCCCCTGTGCACAAAGCAAGGTCCATGAAAACATGGCTTGCCAAGGTTGGAGTGGAAGAAATCGAGGGGCCTGCACAGAGCCCTGACCTCAACCCCACTGAACATCTTTAGGACAAACGGCAATGCTGACTGCATTCCAGGCCTTCTCACCCAAAATAAGGGCCTGACCTCACTAATGCTGTTTTGGCTGAATGGGCAAATCCATACAGCCTTCCTGCAGAAAATAAAAATTAACGGTGGAAAACAGGGTGACACTTCTGGACAGCATGTGCCAAGGACTAATACCTGCAAAAATTAAGCATATGCCGAAATGCAGTGGGTCCGACTGCAGAGTTTAATAACAAGGAACACAACAGACTTTCATATCTCCTGAAAGTTCTTATTTATTTTGTCACCAAGTCAGCTTATTATCCACAACAGTGTTGAGTTATACTTATCTTCAGTCTCTAGGTCTTAACTTTAGCCTAGCAACACAAGCAGAATAATTCATTTCTATCTTAATCATTACCACATATTGAATTACAGAGAAGAAACTTACTACATATTCTTGGAATTTTGCTCCATATCATTATCTTCTGATACTACATGTATTTTTCCAGCTTGTAATCTATTAAGGAAATTCATCACTAGAACAAGAAAGTAAGTCCAGTTGCCAAATTTTTAATGATATAGTAAGCCACATTTTACCTCAACCATTTACAGTTCCAGCTGTACCACACCATGTTGGCTTGAACTACAATACACCTTCATTTTCAAAGCTCTTTATTCCAAATACTCAATGCTCGATGAAAGGACAGATCAAAGTTGACTGTTCAGTTTAAATAACACTCTATTTTAAAGACTGATTATAATAACCAAATGGTGCTGTTCATCCACAAGGTACTACCCATCTTTTCCAAACAAGTATATAATCGTTCTCACAAATGGTACAAATCTTTGAACATTGTTCGTACGCAAATGTTCCATGTTTCTTCTCCATCTCCATCACTTAACTTGTACTTGCTCACCCCACCCTAGTGCTCACTGAACTCCCGTCATATGCAAGGTTGAGTTTACAGCTACAATGCTTGGCAAAGCAAAAGAAATGACATCAGTGTCATAAAAAAGTATAATAATACTAGAATGTTGGAGGAATGCTGTTGGATTTATCTGTCACTTTTCTCAGGGTTCTTCAAACATACCAGGCATTTTGGACTGTTTAAAAGAGAGAACAGGCTCTTGGCAGCTGTGGCTTTGTGGCATTTGGCTTCAGAGTGAGTAACTTTTTTCATGAAGAAATAGGCTTAACTTATCTGAGTGTGTCTGCAGCTGATTAGAAGACATGTTTCAGATGGAGCTCTGATTTAAAAATGTGTACCAGAAAACTTCACACTGGTAGTGACAAAGAAGGAATTAATGCCTTTAACCAAATACCACACTATTAGTAGAGATATGGATGCCTGCACTGTGTTTTAACATGAGATATTGTTAAAATGTGAGGTGCAGTGAGCCACAGTACACATTTTGATTTCCAGAATTCCATATATTCCAGTGCTCCCATGATTGAGCTGCCTTTATTTAAGTCCATAAAACCTTCCATTCTAATACTGACCCTTATTTTTAGATTAGGTGGGTCCAGCTTATGTAGTACATAATAGTAACCAATGTCAATAAAAATGAATATGGTGTGTGTTCACCCAAAGTCTGCTGCCTGTGTGTGACTTTCAGAATAGTGGAGTTTTGTTACCTCTCATTTGGGAGGAAAAAGACAGATCAATTCCTCTACTTCAGATAAGCTGGCTCAATCTCATGCTTTACCCGTGCCAACTCAGGGTGGGTCCCTCTCCAAAGGTGATACTTGCCAACAAGCTGCCTCTTTGAACAATTGGGGCAGAATGGGTCACAGGAACCACCTCAGGAACCAATTAAAGCCCTAATCAATCACCAAGAAAATGAACCTTCTGGCCTCAAGTTGTTCCCAAATGTAAAACCTGCACAACCCTCACTTGAGCTGTTCTAATGACATAATGCAATATAATGTACTGAGCAGAGGGAACTGTAGAGGAAGCCTGAAGCACAATGCTCACTCAGTCTTAAGATAATGGGAACAAGGGACCTTATTTTGAAAGGAACAGGATTTTTACTTATCTTTACCGCAGGAAAGGGTGAGGTTGCTTGTTTGGCTGACTTTTAAGATTTGGTTTTGAGTACTTGGGACACAGCAAAATCTTACATTAACATGATTAGATTTTATGGTGAATGATAATTTTTGTGATGTCATTTGGTTGCTTAAAACGTTTTTGAAAATAGTGCCAAAATAAAAATCCTGAAACTTTCTCTTAGGTCTCTGCAGTGGCTCATGGTTTCCATATTGTAAATGTATATTGTCACATTTCTTTATGGCTAATTCCCTTTTGTTCTGGTCCACTGTAGAAAAAAGGAAAAGGGCAAGAGTTTGCAGAACCCTTGGCCAACTGTACAATATCCGGTGCCAGCATTGTGTTACATGTCTGTCTAGAAATCCAACATTTTCTCTTCAGACCAGCATTACAATGGTATGAAAACATGGAGGCCTAATCAAGCCAATGTTTCCATTGGCCTGTACACAGAAACACAGACTCTGAAATCCCAACTATGAGGCATAAAATGATATGGTATTCTAAATAACTACTGCTAATGAAGAGAATCCCCCAAACAGGCCGAGCAATCTCCCTGGAGACAGTCATTAAATGCAAGTCAATATAAGTGGACAATTTTGTCGCATTGTAAAACCAATTACTCTAATAACAGTGTCCAGGGTGTAGAAGCAAGCGTTTTATGGTTAGAAAAACACAGTGCCGTAATGTGACCAGTCTCGGTCACACTAGTAGTATTGTTCTGTGGTGTCTGCTTTCTATGACTAATGCTTGACAGAAAACCTAGCAAGCAAGGATGAAGAGAAAAAAAAAAATCAGTCAAAACATGTTATATGCCAATTTAGAGTAATACCACACAGTTAACACTGATATAATGTTCATGAATAATAGCAGAAACCCAACTGTGAAAATTGAATATGTTCAGTTGTGGTTATCTGTCAAACTGAGAGTGCTGGGGAAGAATGGGTTGGGGAATGCTTCAAGAGTTCAACAGTTAACCAGAAAAGCATTTTTTTGTAATAAAATAATCTTAGTTAAATCTTTTAATATAGAACTTAGTATAGAGCTATGGTTAGCTACTCAGAGAACTAGCATACAAGAAGTAAAAGGAGACCAGACCTTTGAAACCATGTCCTGAAGTCTGTGTTAGATGTTATGCCCTTATTTATGCCATTATAAGGCTAATCCAAAATCTGTCTCAAGATAGCTATGTAGGTGTAATCTTTGAGTGTTTTAGGAGACACACTAAGACACAGTGTTTTAGTGAACACATGGAGAAGGCATGGTGGCTCAGTGATTAGCACTAATATGCAGAGTGTCCCCTGCCTCATACCCCAAATTCCCTGGGATAGGCTCCAGGCTCCATGCGACCCTGTGCAGGATAAGTGGTATAGAAAATGGATGGAACAAAAATATTGGAGCATATAACTTACAGGTGTTTCTTGTTGCCCAGGTGTGCCCTGTTAGATTGATTGCTTAAACAATTAATAGCTCTGAATGTCTACTCTTGATTTAGGCCCTGGGTTTCAAGACTATGCTGTCTGGATTTGATGTTTAAAAGGATAAACCATAATGAAGGCCAGCAGCTGTCTATGGGAGAAAAGCAAGCCATTGTGAGGCAATGATCAGAGGGAAAATTGATCAGAGACATTGCACAAGCATTGGACCAATACTACAATTTGGATTGTAGTGAAAAAGAAAGAAACCACCGGTGTGCTAACAACCATACATCGAACAGGGAACTAAGAAAAATAACAGCAGAAACATTGTGAGAGATGTGAACTACTGTAAAACCCCAAAACAACAGTCAGTTGCATCATTAATGACCTCTACAGGGCAGGGTTGAAAGTATCACAATCCACTGATCAAAGAAGAATTTGAGAGCAGAAATATCGAGGCCATACCACAAGATGTAAACCACTCATCAGCAGTAAGAATCGCAAAGCCAGATTGGAATTCACAATGAAATACAGAGATAAGCCACAAAAGTTCTGGAACCAAGATTAACCTCTACCAAGTGATGGAAAGGCCAATGTGCGAGATAAAGAAAGGATCTGCTCATGATCCAAAACATACAAGCTCAGCAGTCTAGCACGGTGGAGGTAGTGTCATGGCTTGGGCTTGCATGGCTGCTTTTGGAATGAGCTCACTAATCTTTATTGATGTAACTCATGATGGTAGCAGCAGAATGGATTCAGATGTCTGCAGAAACATTCTGTATGCCAATTTACAGAGAAATGCATCCAGTCTAATTGGGAGGAACGTCATCATGTGGTAAAATAATGACCCAAAACACACTGCCAACACAACAAAGGATTTTGTCAGGAGAAAAAAGTTTTAGACTGGCCAAGTCAATCACCAGACCTTAATATAATTGAGCATGCATTTCTGTCTTTTGATCTCAAACTCTAATGTCTTCAAGGTATATCAAAAACAAAAAAAACTTGGCCATACCATTCCCATAATTTCAGAGGGCACAGCTTCCAGGAGAATTAAGCTTCCAGGATTGTGTCTGGGACAGGACCGCTTTGAATACTACCTCAGATGCACTGACCTGGATGTGTGGGATCAGGGCATGTTTTGAGATTGAGTCTGTGGTGAAGACTCAGCCTGCTCATACCATCTGAGGGTACAGGATCATCCCTTATTAGAGGAGTTAGGGTGGCAGCTATGCTTCTAAACCTCCCTATGAATGGCTATAAAAGTTAGCAAAACACAGAAAATGCTGTAACTCTTTATAGTATTGGGAACTCCCTTTTGTCATATAGTATTTGTATTTCCCTCTAATTCTGACACTAAATGCTACATAGAACGCATGGAATCCAGATGCAGATATTTGGAGCGCTAAATACAGATACAGATGCAGATAGTGGTATTGAATTAAATCCTTATAGCTTGTATATTATAATGAACAGTATCCTCACATTATGAATTCAAATTATAGATGCATGGAAATATAACTACTTAGGACAATAAGTCCAGGCTTATAAAGGGCAAAATGGTATTGTATATGCTAAACAACTCATTATAACTACATTAATCATTGTAATGTTAATTAAAAATTCACAGCCTGTGATACACCACTTTTTTTTTAAATGAACATCACCAAATATTTTGCTAAATCTGCATATTTAATGGAATACTTTATTGGTTGTTTAAGTCAGGACATTATCCTGCCTATGTATTAGAGAAAGTCAACCCTTTAGGTATGTCAAGATTGATAACCTCCTGATTATCAGACAATCGGTGACCTCACCAAAATGCATTATTGGCCTTTTCAGCTCTGATTAAATGGAAGTTATTTAATAATATTTTTGACTGGTCTGGGGGGTAAAAAAAATAAAGATGCTGATCCAGGTTCATTTACATTTTCTCTCTTGTTGAAAAAGACTAATGATATCTAGTCTACCACATCTTGTGTTATTAATTTCCACTATTCCATATATTTATCTATATTTAATTGTTTTCAACAGAGTAGTTTTTGTGTTTATAGATGCAATTACAGATGCAATGTATGTTTTCAGGATGTTTTCAATACTAATGATAATAATCACAGAGGTAAACCTTTTGGCATCCATGCTGCTATTTCAGTAATTCCTGATTGCGACCCTAATTGTTGCAAATGTATTCCAATATGTTTTTTGTGTTTTTTGTTGTTGTTTTTTGTTTAGTTTTTGCTCACTTTACACACATTCAACATGCTCTCGTGCTTATCATGCTTATCGTGAGTATCACAGCAATCCAATTGTACCCAAAGGTCTATCAGATATAGAAATTTGATTTTCTCAGAACAATTTGTCCTTAATCATCAGCACAGCACATCAAAAACAAGACACGTGTGAAAGGTAGCGCTCTGGAAAAATGTTCGATTAACCCACTTAAAATTTTAATTCATACAACTGCTTCTCATTTACTGTACTGATGGTTCTCCTTAGCAAAAAACATAAACAGTTGACAAGTTTTGTATACCCAGTTGGTTTAGATTCAGACTTCAAAATCACAGTAGAGAATTTGCTTTGAATACCATGGGACAGATATCATCTAAAAATCTTGGGCAAGACATGAGAAGTCTGATGAATAGCAATGGGAGGAAATGCATTAGTGTTAAGTGTGAAAGAAGGTCCCAAAGGGATGCTGGTGGCATTTCAGCTCTAGCACTTGCTAGCCGAATATTATTTACCTTGTATGGCTTTCCTCCCATTGTTTGTTCTCTCTGTTTTTGGGGGCATGGGCATATATGTGCATACAGTATATGACAATAGCTGCGTTTATATGGACAACAATAATCCACTCTTAACCCGATTAAGACCATACTTTGATTAAGAAACTACCATTTAAACAGCAATTTTTAATTACCTTAATCTAATTAAGGTCATACTCGAAGAAAGCAATAATCGAATTAAGACAGCTGGAGTACTCCTGTTTTAGTCGCATTGTGGACATGTATTACAGACATGTAAACACCTTAATCACATTATGAACATCGTGTGAGATTTTTCACCGCATTTTGTGACAGGACATGATCACACACGGCAGTTTTACGTTTTACGACGAACAAGAGAGTTCGGCTGCATCCCAAACCGCGTACTTGCCTACTATAGGCCTGTAGTGGGGAAAAATATATCTCGGCTACTATATAGATGGTATGCGGTTTGGGACGCAGCCCACGGCTTCAAGCAGTTGTCTATTAGCACGTATAGCATGACAAATAATTAACTGCACTTAAAGCGTCCGTAAAAAAAAATTAAATAAAAACACCCAAAACTGTATACGGTACCATAACGAAGACGAACTGCATGTTGATACGTGAAATTCTGGAGGGATGTTGGACGGCGTGGCGCGGTGACGTAATGACGTGCTGTTAATCTAATTATGTTCTAAAACATGTAAAAAGGGGAAAATGATAGGAGTATTCTAAAAGCGACTCATGTAAACACCTTAATCACATTATTATCTTACTAAGAGTAAGGTCAATAATTAGATTATTTCTGTCCATGTAAACGTAGACAATGATAGGAATATCTGAGAGTTTTGAACTTGTCTGGACATCTGGCCATATATATTGAAATATACAAAAACTTTAATTAGCTGAATTAATAATTGTGTCAGTAACATAGCAAAACAAACGTGTGTTTGTGTGTGTGTGTGTGTGTGTGTGTGTGTGTGTGTGTGTTTGTGTGTTCATGCATGTGTGTGAACCAGCCAGGGTCTTTCACTTCCCCATTCAGTGGAAAAATCTCCATTCCCCACTGAGGCCATTCCTTGGGCCATTGCTAAAGTCATATGCCAGGTCGGATGTTTGCTTAAATAGAGGTTGTGGCTGATAAAAGGCTTCCTAGAGTGATATAGCTTTCTCAGGTATCACCGCTTTGAGACTTCTACTTTACTTAAGTATAAAGGTTACTTTTAAGTTCAGTGCTTAGTTCACTACATTATAAAGTGGCTACTTTTAGTTCCATATATTTACCAAATCCCGTTGTTTCCCTAGAACTCTTTACTGCCAGACCTCATTTATTCTTTGGCATTCATCTTCAGTAATTGGTCAGGGCCATGGTGGATCTAGAACCTATCTGAGGAATATGTGGCAGGAGATGTGAATACATCCCCAAAGGCACCCCAGTCCATCATAGGGCAACATGCACACAATTTCCACAAAAAAAAAATCCATTGCAGAAAAATATTTTTTGCCATAATTTTCCTCTAATCTTCATAAAATGAGCTAAGACATTTAGGTATTACTAAAATCAGTATTACAAAAATTCAGAAATCAAGATTTCTATTTGGAAAACAGATCGGATTATTATATTTGATTTTTTTTTTTGTAGTGATGATAGTTTGACAGAGGTGACAATGAGGGTTACAGGTGCAACTTAGTCTGCTAATTTCTCTCCTTCTTTGTGAAAAAAAAAACATTAGGTAGGTACTTATGTATATCATGGAGGAACTTGACAGAAACATGTCGACAGAAACATGTTGAACATGTCAACAGAAAATGAAGATGCTAGTCAGACTCAAATAATATCTTTTATGTGCTGTGCAGGGACAGAACACCACATCTCATAGCTGAAATATTGGCCATCAACTGAATTTTTGTCCAAAGTGCGAACACAATGTGCTATATTAGAAACTTTGTCAGGAGAATAATCATAAACTCATTAATTTCCCTCTATTAATGCACTTAACTAGCTAATTTAACATACATTATTGCATTAAAATATTTACCAGTTTAGCCAGGTTTGCAGTAGGTTTACAACAATCTGATCATGTGGATCGATGCACAAATGTAAAAGGCAATGACTTAAATGAATCAAAGCATAATTAGCAATTATAACTGATTATAAATGTTTGAATTATGATTGATTATAAATGAATTATTATCGAAAAAAGACAACTAGTGTGTAAAAACTAATTCATATTTTTTAAACTAATGTAAATAGGTGTGATGAGAAGGAGGGAGGGGCCAGGGTGTGAGGATGCACGCCTAGCACTGAGTTGTCTATTCAGTGGGAGAGAGCAATAAAGGAGCAGCTGTTAGTGCTAGAGAGGGAGAGAGACACACATGCACATTTTTGTATGTGTTTTGTTTATTATTAAATGTCTGTGTTACACATGTAACCCTGTTCCCTGAGAAGGGAACAAGACATTACGTGAGCCTCATGCTGTAGGAAGCACCTTCACGTGTGACCGGTATCTGAAGCTTGTGTAACATCATGCCTATTTATAGGCCTGCCATGATCAGGTGAGATGGCAATTAAGTGTATCGCTTGATATAAAAATGTCACTTGTGAACTGCACCATTCAGCCTCTGAAGTGAAGACGCAATTCACAGGCATGCCCTAGTATGACAAAGCTACACAATGTCTCATTCCCTTCTCAGAGAACAGGGTTCGTAATACAGACATTCCCTTTCAAAGAGAACTTGAGGTTGCGTGAGCTTCACGCTGTGGGAACGAGAATGCCCATTCCATACTGAGGGTATGGCTTGTTCATTAGATCTAAGCCAGAGGGTCACTGCAAGACACTCGAGCCCAGAGTGGAATGTATGTCCAGGCTGTAATACCAAATGAATGTGTGCAGCATAGACCACCCTGCTGCAGCACACACATCGTGTAAGAGTACCCCTTTGGACAAAGCCTTCGAGGAGGCGACCCCCTAGTGGAATGAGCCCTTATGCCCAGAGGCATTGCAAGACCGTGCACCTCATAAGTGATAGAGATTGCTTCCACTATCCAATTAGAAATGCCCTGCTTCGAAATAGCATCACCTCTACTGTTGCTGCCTAAGCAGACCAGCAGCTGCTCCGATTTACGCCACTGCCAGAGCGGTGGATGTAAGTACAGAGCGCCCTTACTGGCGCAGTACTGTTGTTCTGATGTGAGGAATGGAGGGGGCCAGAAAGCCTCCAACACTACCGGCTGGGCAACATACATAGGTACTTTAGGGATATAATCTGGCCTAGGATATAGGAAGACCTTGGCTAATCTAGGGGAAAAGTCAAGTCAGGAAGGGGCAACAGAGACAGCTTGTAGATCTCCTACTTGCTTGAGAGATGTCAGAGCCAGCAGAAGATCTACCTGTAGAGTCAGAAGCTTCTCTGAGGCTGACTCTAAGGGGTCAAATGGGGCACCTGACAGACACCCTGATTGCAGTAGAAGGCAACCCTGCAAAAGCAGAATCTATGAGCTGGTGCCCTGGGGCCAGACACACAGTTTCCATAATTTCAGAGGAGGGTGATAAATCAGTCCTCCGGCTGAAGACAGTTGACTCCTGCGGATGGGAATCTCACAAAGAGTGCTGTCTAGCAAGGATATTATGTCTGAGAACCATATTCATGCTGGCCTATAAGATGCTGCTAGCAGCAGACATAGACGGTCTTGGCAAACTCTCACTAGAACTTGTGGGAGCAGAGTGATCAGAGAAAAAGCATACATATGTGACCTTGGCCACATGTGCACCATGGTGTCCAGCCCCAGTGGTGCTGGAAGAGTGAGGGTGAACCACAGCAGGCAGTGTGTTGTCTCCTCAGAGGTAAACACATCCACTTCTGCTTGGCTGAATCTCCACCATATGGACTCCACCATTTGTGGATGGAGCCTCCAATCCCCGTGTCTCAGTCCCTGCCTTGACAGGACGTCTGCCCCCACATTCCAGTTGCCCAGAATGTACATAGCACTCTTTAACAAATACTTTCCCTCCAGCCAGAGAAGAATTAGTTGCGCATGCCTGAACAAGGGGCGTGAACGTAACCCTCCCTGGTGGTTGATATATGAGACAACTAACACATGATGACTTCTCAATTGAGGAAGAAAGAATTTTAGTGCTAGATATACAGCCAGTTACCCAGATGAGGTTGAGTTCCCTTCTGAGTCTGGTTCCTCTCAAGGTTTCTTCCCCTTAACATCTTAGGGAGTTTTTCCTTGCCACCATCGCCACTGACTTGCTCAAGCTGGTCCTGGTAACCCTTTTTTGTACGGTAGACAGAACCCATGAAGACACATTTGCAAGTAGTTTCGATGCTGTCAGGTCATCTTTTAGTTATGTTAACTCACTTATTCATTCAATATTCTGTTGGAGGGAAAGCATCAGATTTTCATTGCCCTGTGACAGCTTGCTTACCAGAGAAGACTGAAAACTTGGGATGGCTTTGGCTAAGGGAGACCCTACAGTAGTCCTGGGGTCTAACTGCCCTAACAACCTCACATCCCTTGATACTTTCCTCTGTGGCCACTCAGGACCACTACATTTTTGTTAGCTTGGCCTTTATGTTCATTCTCAGATCAGGCATAGTAGCAGGCCATGATTGTGGCTGCCCGGTCCCTCTGGCTGTCCGTGGGGGGAGGCAGGCCACCACACTTGCCTTCTGTGCGTCCCTTGCACTAGCCCTCCCACGGATGGAGGGGGAAACTCGACACGACGGGGAAGGAACTGGCTGACCACCACCATAAGGCGAGCTCACTCAGCAGGTCTGCTTGGTAGTACTGCAACACTGCCATTGTATGCAGTGACCCACATAGGGAGACCTGCTGCCGCATAGGCCTTGCCCACCAACACTGAGGTGGCCTTACATGGCTTGGATGGCAAAGCTGGCCCCCCTAAATTACCTGCTGTCGATGGACAGAGGTAGCTCACAAGCGCCTCCTCCACCTTTGACATATAAATAGCTGATTGTTGAATACTCTGACATCGCAGGGTTATAAATATGGCTAGTGTATGGTTTTCCTCAGAAGTGTGATATTTCATCAAGCATTTCTGGAAAAAAGCAATGGCACCCCGTTCTGGCTCCTCGGAGTCAGAGAGGGTATTTTTAGGGAATCACGATGTGAGCTCCAAAACAGACAGAGCAAGCGATAGAGCAGCACTCATCTCTAGCTCCTCTTCCAGATCCATACGAAATCCCAAGGACATGAGCTGGCTGGCTGCCTTGGCAGTGGCCGGCCCAGAATCTCGAGGCTCTGAAACTTCCTTCAGCTGAGAAGAGAGTGAGCCACGGGCAAAGTTGCCTAATTGTTAGGCGTTCACAATACACGCAATACACCCCATGATGAAACAGGTGCAAAGCATGACATTCTTCCTGAATTCTCTCTCACTCAACGTTTTCTCTCTTCTTTTATAAGGAACAGAAAATTAAAGCGATTTTTATTTTCTTTTTTTTGAAAAGATAGAGAGGAAATGAAGAGTCTTTACACAAGTAATGAAGAAGCATTACACAAATGACCAACCTGCAGTCTCAGGTGCTGTTTTTATATCATGCGACATGCTTAATTGCCATGTCACCTGATCATGATGGCATCATGTTACACAAGCTTCAGATACCGGTCACACATGAGGGTGCTTCCCACAGCGTGAAACTCACGCAACGTTAAGTTCGCTTTGAAAGGGAACATTATGTTTATGCTCAGCCAGTTCCTGCCTCCTTCTTACCCATTGTGTAATTTTGTTACAGTGATGCCAAAACCTGGTTAGGAGGGATGCACTGTCAGAGAGCCCTCACTGCTGGGAGGATCACGACGCCAAGGGAACACAGCACCTCCCCAGCAGAAAGCAGCAGGTCCTCCGTCCCCTGAGGATGGCAACCACTCCTCCCCTTTCAGGCAGATGGCAGCCGCTCCTTTCCAGCCGCTCCTTTATTGCTCTCTCCCACTGATTAGACAACTCGGTGCCAGGCATGCATCCTCACAGCCTGGCCCTTCCCTCCTCCTTGTCATAATAGGCTAGCCCACAACTCTGATACTTTTAATATAGACCTTCTCTGCATCATGATCATTTGCAAATTAATAATAGACTTACCCCAGATTCTGACCTTGCTAATGTAAGTTAGGAAAATAAGCCACATTAAGTTAAATTAACTCAAATTTTAGTACAGACAACTTGAAAAAGTTAAGTTCACCTTACTTTTATAACAGTATTTCAACTGAACTTGGGAAGTCTGTATTACTTGAAACAAGTAGTTGGGTCAATTATTTAATTATGTCAACAAAACTTTTTAAGTTGAAATTACTTTTTATATTTTACGTAAATACAACTTAACTGAGTCAAAGCAAAAAGACAACACAATAAGTTGAGTGAACAATTTTTTTTTACAGTGTGTTGCCAATTAATCCCCAGCTGTTTCTTTTTAGTAACAATTACTTTTCCAGCCTTTTGTTGCTGCCGTCCCAACTTTGTTGAGACGTATTTTGGCCATCAATTCAAAATGACCTTATTTTTTTCTTAAAATGGTACATTTCCTGTTTAAACATTTGATATGTTTTCTATGTTCTATTGTGAATAATATGTGGGTTTATGAAATTGCAAATCATTGCATTCTGTTTTTATTTCCATTTTATACAGCGTCCTAACTTTTTGGGAATTTGGGTTGTACTTTATTCAGGCCTCCCTAATGACTTCATAAGACATTATGTGGTCATGATCATGGTCTGCATTTTTCAGATGGGAAGCACTGAAGCAGAAACAAAAAGGAATGTGGAGTTTTTAGAGAACATTGTGGCTGCATACTAGAATGCTATGCTTGGTCTCCCGCCAGAATGTCGATGTCATTTTCAGACACAGGTTCTTGGTGTAACCTTTCTCTGAGCAACCCACCACATCTCCGCCAATATTAACTAGCCTCCAACATCTTAAAAGACATCTCAAAAGACACAATCGATGATAAATTCAAGTAATCCACAGAGAATAAAGCAGCTGGTCTCTGGACCATTCATATTACACTTGTTGGGAATAATAATGGAGACTGCAATGTTTTAGCAGGTGTTAAGATATTAATGGATAGCACAGATTCAGCTCATGATTCAGAATTGGATTACTGATTTCTCTAGAGACACACTGATAACATTTTACTGCTTTGTTTATAATACAACACTTCAGTATAGCTGTGCTAAATTAGTGCACATATTTACTGGGACATAACTGAATTGCTTTGAGGTGAATCAGACGTTCAACAGGTGGCCCCTCTTGAACAGCATTCAGCTAGGCTGCTGAAATCTAAATCACACTCAACCTAAATTTTTTGAGCTCCTGGTACTCTGCCAGATCCACAGTCTTCTGATGTAATTGTTTCAGGAATACATTTCAGTTCCCTTTGCCTTCAGGGACTATTGCATTGCTGTGTTAAAAACATTGTAGTGGTGGTGCAGATGGAAGCTGGAGCAGGCCTAAAACATTTGCCAACACCTGGGAGCTCCCTAAAGCACTTCACATGTGTGTAGTGTAATTATCTACAAACCAGTGGAGGTCATCAGGTAATGTGTGAACCTTTGGTGAGCGCAATGACGCCTGTAGGTCCTGCATGCCAAACCACCAGAGCTTCAACTATTCGTTCTGTGAGAGCTACTTACACAATTGGAGCACTGTACTCTGGCTGCCTTACATATCCAAGTGTAATCAAATAACATTCCTTGGGAATGACGGGAACTTTGGTAGAGCACTGAGCGCCTGCATCAAATTACCGAGTCCTTGGTACAATTGAACATGTCTTGATATTATAATACTCAGTAAACAACAGAACTAAGAAACTAGGTGCTTTTCTGGCCAAATGAAAATGAATAAATTATTATGCCAGAGATGAGAGTAGTTTTCAAAATGAAATGTACCTCAATTTCACAAGTTTTGTTTTTTTTTGATGTTCTGTTTTTTCTCATAATAGCCAACCAACTATAACCAAAGCTAAAGACCTTGTTCTGCACAGAACATCATGTACCAGATTACTCACTTGACAGTAGTCATAAATCAGATGTGTTTACTGAAGCTAACATGTTGTGCATTTGTCTCACAACATCCTTTCTCTACCGTCCAAACAAAAAGTCTTTTTGTTTTATTCCTCATAGCTTGACACCCGTACCATGATGCATTACGCAAATCAATGCATCTATTAAAAAGTGTGGTTCTCTTCCAGTGCAATGTCCTTGGGGTGGAACTGACTGCCAAGCTGTATTTTTGTTCTCTGCTCTCTGATGAATTTGTTCAGATCACTATGAAAAATAACCAAAATCTCAGAGGGGTAGTTGGGTGAATGTTCTCCAAATGTCTGGACACATCATTGAAAAAAAAAAAAAATTTATATATATATATATATATATATATATATATATATATATATATATATATATATATATATATATATATATATATAAATTCCCATTCCTGACAAAAAAAAGAAAAAAATTACACTAACATTTGTCTTTTAATCAACTAAAATGCTTTCTTTGGCTTCCAAGTGATATACCATTTGAGGGATCAGAAGGATACTAAAGATTAAAGACATGCTAAAGACAAGTCAACATCATTATATCGCTAAACGCTAAATGTTTCCAAGTGAAAAACTGGTCCTTTTAATCTTCTACTTGGGTGAGTAAACCCATCATCTCTCAAAAGGAGAATCTCACGTCAGCCTTTCCAATTCAATATCTCAAAATAGTGAACAACATAAAGCTTCTATTCCAAACCATATTGTTGATTATGACAACCATGAGTTTTAAGGCCTTGATGTCCCCAGAAGAATTAAGAATGATTTACACCACGTTCACAAGGAAATGTGGAGGCTATTTATCATCTAAAGTAAATGACATATCTGTGTCTGGAACCATGACAAATGAAACACCTAAAGCATTCACCCTATCATTGGGTGATCATAAGTTCAAGTAACAGCAATGCCATATCCATCTATAGCCAAGAGTCCAAGAGAATATAACTGGTCCTGCTTTCTTGGTGAGAGGAACAGAAGTAACCTGTTTTCTTTCCCTGTCACTCAGGAGAAAATATGCAATTGCTGGCATCTGTTAGCTCATTGAACAGAAAGGTCTTTTAGCTCAGAAAAGGGCAGTTATTTCTCTCCACCAACTGTGTGTCTGCTGTGACGTTGCACGAGTTGCCATTTAAAATGGTGTTGTGGCTGGCTACAGCTATTTTGTTGGGAGCGTGTGCTAGCATTTACCTTCTCACTGCTTGGTATGCAATGTGGAGAAATAACTAGTGGATACGAATTGGCAATAACTAAACTGGGACAGTATAGAAAAAAAAAATCTATTCAAGTTAACTGGGAAATTCTTCAAACTAGTTGGAGGGAACAATAATACTAGTGTTTCCATGATAGAAACCAAGGACACAGGTTTGAATGTAGCTGTGAACACATTGTTCTTTTAGTGATGGGGCTTATTGTTACAACTCCTGAACTTTTTTATTGATGAACTGCACCAGAGACCAGGTATCTTCACCCAATCCCATCTCTGTTGTACTGCTTGTGTCAATTATCTGACAAAAAATGCACTTTCATCTACTTGGTGTACTAAGGAATAAAAATGCATAAATAAAAGCCAGTATTCTCAATTACCACCAACCCAACACCCTTGATTGTTCATGCTGTGTATCCTACAGCTCATTAGCAGTGAAAAAATTAGTAATAATCCTTGCTATTTTGCTATTAATACTAAGTTTGTATGTCCATGTTTGGAAGAAGTTTTTTACACCCAACCCAACACAAACTACTTCTGGAAATTTCTAGCACTGACTGAATAAGCCCAGACAGGACTCACTGGAATGACTGAACTCGCTGACTCAACTGATATGGTGAATGTGTGTTGAGCAAATTTCAGTCATGATTGAAGATTGGCTGATTTAAACAATGATCTACTGAATGAGTGTGAAGTGAATCTCAGTAACGATGGACGGTTCAATGATTTAAAAACTGACCCGCTGAATGAGAGAAGAGTGAACATCTGTCAATACCAAAAGGATTCATTGACTCATTTGGCATGATTAAAACACATTTTAAAACATATATTTTTTAAAAAGAGTCATGACTGGAAGAACAAATCTTGGCCCTGACAGAAAGGATTCATAGGTTATGAATCAGTTTAGGCACACATCCAGTTCAAATACAACATTTAATGAAGTGTAATCATATGACTTAAACATCTGTAAAATCAATGTCTGATAATCAATAAATCAATAATGGACATGTATGGAAATGTAAACCTTTGTTTGCACATAGATTTTGCGCAAAGGAAAGTTGCAGCAGCAACTGAATGAAAGGAATGACTCTGTGTATGGCAGTGACCGATTCTGATCCAATCACATTCCATTCCATTGGGGATGTGTTGTGTTTCTCTGTCAACTTTGATGTTCAGTATGACTCTACTCTGGCTTCCTACACTCAATGTGTCAGACAAGCCTTTCACCTAATGTCTGCTAGGCAGTATGCACACTACTAATTTACACCATGTGCAAGTTCATTCATGGAACAAACAAAAAAATCTGTTTCCACAATTTAAGTAATGAGTAAATGTAAGGCAATTTTATGAATTTTCTAAAATCTTGGATGGATATTTTAATCCTTGATAAGTGGACACATCCAGGAAAAATAGAACATCTGGTCACGCTAGCCTTACACCAAGTAAAAGGCTTGTTTGTTATGCCATCCTTCCATACTATGAATAGGAAACTATCTTGGAAACGCTATTTAATAGATTCTGCAGAAAGTAAATTTCAGGAAAGGGGAGTCAGCAGTGGTGGATGCAAGTGAAGATTAAATTTATTTTTAAACGAAATGTGAACCAAATAGATAACATAAACAGATAACAGAAACCAAAATATGACCTATGATCTCGTGACAAGAAACATGCACTGACTAAATGATGCAACCAACAATGAACAGCAATTAAAGACAAACAATAGACAATGAGTGCTGTGTAAGACATGACTTCAATACCACTGCTCATTAAACCAAAACATGATTCAGGTGCAAACAGTCATGTGACATGATATTGTGAGATGCATGACATATCCCCTCTTTAATGAGTAGCTCCCGAAGTGTGAATCCTGGGTGCGAGGGGGTCCTGGACATCCAGGCAAGCTGTCTCTTAGTTGTTCCAGGCCTTTGGCTGACAGGCTTCTTTGGGACCTCTACCCTTTGCGTAGCCAACATGAGCTGTGATGTCCTCCACCTGGCAGTGAGGCAGAGCAGTCTCTTCTGTGTAGCTGAGGGGTGGCATGATGTCAGAGGCGTACCATGAGAGCAGAAAGATGGGCACCGCAACAGCAGCAGAGGTTGCAAAGTCCAAATTCGAGCCAGAGTGGGATGACATTCTCCACGAGGCTAGAGGGGGGAGCAATGTCTTCCACGTACCAAGTGGGAGGGGACCATGTACACCATGAAGCAGGGAGGAGGAGCGATAGCCTCTGTGGAGCAAGGAAGCAGAGCGACATCCTCAGCAGAGTAAGGAAGTGGAGTGATGTCATCAAGGAAGTGGAGTTACATCAAAGCTAAATAGGAAGGCGAAGTGACATCCAAAGTGGAGCCAGGAGATGGAGCATCATTCTACATGGAGCAAGGGGACTGAATGATGTCCGCAGTGGGGCAGGGAGGGTGGGAGATGGTTTTGGTTGGGTCAGGAGCCCCCCTAAAAAAAATTCCTGAGGTGGCGCATGACATCAAGCCGTTCCTCAGAGGCCTTGACCCAAGCCCCCTTCCCTTGCTGCTCCCACCTCAGGCAATTATTCTCTAGGAGAGCCTCTTGTACATTGAAAAATCTGCTTTATCCATTTTTGGTCTATCATTTTGTCAGTATGCAAGTGCAGATTAGGTTTCTTTTCAAACAAAATAGGCACCAAACAGACAACATAATCCTTAGAAACCAGTACATGAACTATGATCTTGTAGTAAGAAAATACACTGACTAGATGATACAACGAACAACAACGAAAGAGAAATAGACATTGTGTTCTGTGCTTATTAAACCAAAAAGTGAATCATATCATCTACCATCCGTCTTTGACACATCTAGACAAAAAGGACGATTACGTAAGGAAGCTGTTCATAGACTTTAGTTCAGCATTCAACAAAATCATCCCACAACAACTGATAACACAGCTGAGCCTACTTGGTTTAAAAACCTCCCTCTGCAACTGGATCCTGCACTTGATCAGCAACTCCACCTCCAGAACCACCACACTGAACCCCGGTGCCCCCAAGGGTTGTGTGCTCAGTCCTCTGCTGTTTACCCTGCTGACTCATGACTGTGCTACAAAGTTCAGTTCTATTCACATCATCAAGTTTGCTGATGACACTGCAGTTGTGGGCCACATCAGCAACAATAATGAGTCAGCATACAGAGAGGAGGTGAACCAGCTCGCAGAATCTATCTCTTATTGTTGATAAGACTAAAGAGATGACTGTTGACTTCAGGAGAACTAAAGTGGACCACTCACAACTGCACATCAATGGAACAACTGTGGAGAGAGTCAGAAGCTCCAAGTTCCTTGGTGTGCACATGACTGAGGACCTCTCCTGGACTCTCAACACCACCTGCCTAATCAAGAAGGCCCACCACTTCCTGTGGAGACTAAAGAGAGCCAAACTCCCCGCTCCCATCCTCACCTCCTTCTACAAAGGAGCCCTGGCCAGCTATCTCACCGTGTAGTATGGGAACTGCACAGCCTCCAACCGCAAGACCCTACAGCCAATTGTGAGGACAGCTGAAAAGATCATTGGGGTCTCTCCACCCACCATCAACACCTTTTTCAACAACTGCTGCATCCACAAAGCCACCAGTACTGCAGATGACCCCTCTCATGGACTATTCACCCTCCTGCCATCTGGCAGAATGTACAGGAGCATCTGTGCTACTACCAGCAGACTCCACAACAGTTTCTTCCCTGAGGCAGTGAGATTACTTAACACCTTGCTAGTCGAACACTTAACCCAGTAAGACTCATACCACTGCACATGCACTAACACAGTAAGACTCTGTAGACACTTTACATAGCTGCATCAGTCACTTTATACTATGGAACTCATTTTTGCAGCCAGTATTGATGCTATTCTTGTGCTGCTACATTACACAATACTGTAGCTTACAGTTTACAGTCCATGTTCTGTGTATCTATTGTCCTGTGCGTTTAGTGTTCTATTTATTTATTTATTTATTTATTTATTTTGTTCTGTGTATTTATTGTTTTGCACTAGTCTCACACTGCTGTGTAATGTACTTCATGTAATCTTGCATACTGTTCCGTGTTGCACTATGGTCCTCAAGAAACGTAATTTCATTTCAATGTATACAAGCTATATAGAGGAATGACTATTAAAGACCCACTTGACTTGACTTGTCTTGATTTTAAAACACAATTGAGGTGTTAAAAATGTTAAGCTTATCATGTAGCAGAGAAGGAACTCTGAACTACAGTTCCCAGCAGCCACTGCACCTCAATACATCATAGTCACATGACCACTTGCACCTGAAACACCCTCTTGTTAACGAGCACTCAGGTGTATATAGCCACAGTTTGCACTGCACTCCTTGTATTACGTTTGTCTTTCTTTGCCGTTGTTGTCACGTATCGTGACGGAGCAGAGATAGGACGGATGCAAGTGCAGTATGAACAGTTGTTTATTTAAAAGAGAGACAGGCAGACAAATCCAAAACGTGATCCAAAACGTAATCCACAAACATGCAAGAGGTCAGGCGATTGGGAAACAGGCATACACGGGGCAAGGCAGGAATCTAGGTCGTGGTCATGGAAAACAGGGTCGATGAACAAAACGAGAAATGAACTATGACGAGGAACTGGAAGCGGATAATCCAGCGTGAACTAACTCTAAACATGGAACGTGACTATGACTACTATACGAACTAAACTAACTCTATGATAATCTTCCGCGTTGTGTGCTGGAAGGCGCGCGGTATATAAGCGGACATGATCAGCGTAGCAGCTGAGAGCAATACAGACACACGTGAAATCCCAGCCAATGACAGAACAGGGAGGAGACATGACAGAAACATAAACAAAACACACGTGTCCAGATGTCACTACGGTCAACAATGGAAAAGCAGGCGCTCGCGCATTCGCGCTTAGAGCACGCTGCTTCAAGGGGGAATCATGACAGTTGTGTTTGTTGCTGTGTTTAGGTCTTTGGTTTATAATTAGTCTTTACCATAGTATTTTGCCACAAGGTCTTTGTGTCTTTTGTGTTGTTGTTTTGGTCTTTATTAAACTGATTATCTGCACTTGCATCCGTCTTCGTCTCCAAATCGCAACAAAGCTGATATATTATTTCCATTCTTTTTGTGTTTTCATAATTGTAGTGTAACAGATACATAGGTCTTGATCCACAACAATGGCATACATCTTCTGTTCTAACAAATATCTTGCAATATACAGTTTTACATTACAGGTGTAATCAAATCTGATATTCACATTGGATATGCTGCATAGGTGTCATGTCAAGGGTCATGTCAATGCCTCAGTCAATCCATACCAGATGCTGCATTTCCATATGAGCTATTATGTTATAACTATTATGTTATAGTTCTGGTCCTCTAATTTGATTGGACAAGCAGTGTTCCAAGAGTGATTTAGTATGACAGCACTAGTGCATTTCATTCTTTGCATGACTCTGGTCTGTGTTTGCTGCAAAAAATTCATATTCTATCAATAGTTTGTTCCTTTGAAACCATTAATACGCTTAGTCAGTCTAAGTGTAGTATTCAGTCTGTGTGTTGCATGGCAGCTGTGGCTTCTTTGGGCCTATTTCTTCTTTTTTCACTGGTGGAGAAAAAAATAACAAAAAATTTATCCATATTGTTTTTTAAATATCAGTTAGTCCATATTAATTTCTTGTTTATAAAACTGTTCTATAAAAGCAATTTTACCATCACAGTCTTGCTGCTGTAGTGAATATCAGCACAACTGTGATTACTTGTAGGCTGTGATTAACTGCACTTTTTAAAATGAAATTATATGAGGTCTCGACATGATGCGTGACACAACAATACATGTGACACTTCATATGATGCATCCAATGTGAATTGGCCTGTAGGAACAGAAAGAAATTCTATAAATCTATGATGTCTTCAGAACGACTTAAAGGAGCATGAATGAACTAAACCAATTTAACACTTGGTGTGAACACCCTTTACCATTAAAATGGCATCAGTCCTCTCAGGTACACTGTCATGCAGTTATATAAGAAAATTGGATGATAAGGTTTTCCAAGCATCTTGGAGAACCTACCACAGTTCTTTTGTAGAATTTATACCTATTTCTGTTTCTGCAGGTAGCACAAGACATCCATTATGGTGTTTATATATTAAAAGTGCTCTATTACCTAATATGTTACTTTTTAATGGCATAAAAAAAAATGTTCTCTGAAACAATTAGTTTTGGAAAATGAATGTTCTTTTCTACTGGCACAATAATACAGAAGGTATAAACTTTGAAGACAAAAATGACCTAAAAAATAATATGTTGCATGTGTTTTCACAGGAAACTGAAGCCTCAATGAAAATGCATCAGGAAATCAAGGTGTGGTTTGTTATTTTTCACGCCTTGACCCAATTAGTCCTTTTCAGTGTTCCTTCCAGTTTTTCTTTTTCAGCTTTAGTTCAACTTGCCTGTCAGAGGCTGCTACCTGCCAAGCTTTAGTTCTGTTCATCAAAGCTTGGCCTTCAAACAGAGAGCATGGTTTCAAAATGTGCTGCACATAAGGAATCAGACACTGCCTCATATGTGGGCTGAAATATAGCCTCAGTGCATCCTTCAGTGAGGGAATGACTTAACTGCACTGCCATTATACTGGCAAAGTCTTGTTTAAGACTGGGAGATATTTAATTACTGAATGTGGATCCTAGAGTGGGCCAAGAGTTGCTTAATCGTGCAGATCCTGTATATAATGTCTGCTCTGTTTCCAACAGACCTGTGATGTGAGTCATGCCATCATGATGTGGGTGTAAAAGCCAATGAAACTCAGAGCTGCCAGCTTGATCCTGGGGTCCCATGAGAAGAAAAACTCTAATTCACTTATTTCACCTATGGTGCCAGGAGTACAAGCTTTACACAAGGACAGTATGACCTATTTCCTCTAAACAGGACTTGCCAGTCTATAATAGTTTTCTTTTGCAATATTTTGCTTTGCCCACCACATTTGTGCTAATTCAACCATAAGAGCATTAGTAAGGTCAGGCACTGATGTCAAGTGAGAGGGTCTGGTGCGCATTCCAATTTATCCCTAAGGTGTTCAATGGGGTTGAGATCAGGGTTCAGGCCACCTGATTTCTTTTACCTCAACCTTGGCAACCCATGTATTTATGTACCTGGCTTTGGGCATTGTAATGATGAAAGGTTTGGGCCCTTGTTATTATGAAACAAGTTTGGGCCCTTTAGTTCCTGTAAAGGGAATTCCTAATGCTACAGCGTACAAAGACATTCTAGACAATTGGGCGATTCCAATTTTTTGGGCAACAGTTTGGGAAAGAACCTCATATGAGCGTGATGGTCAAGTCTCCACAAACCATTGGCCATATAGTGTAAATGTATGAAAATAAAATATGAAATTGAAATGCATTAAAATAAAATATCATTCATTCATCTTGTATGTTATCATTAGTAGTATGTTATTATTTCTATAGTAACAGCTAATTCACAGGCTTGTATGGTGGATGCCACACCTAATCAAGGCTATACCCAATGGATTTAAAAACATGTTAATATTTAACAAAGATACATGTCTAATCATTGGTGAAGCTTTATGTAAAGAGACATTTGTTTAACATTTATGGAAGGAGTCACTAGTGTCAGCACTTTCTAGCAAGGTTTCCGGTACAGGAAGTCTTTAGGACAGAGGACCTTGTGTGTTCCATTTTCTCAGTAATATGATGAGCTGCATCTTTTTGTGTGTGTTATTTACTTAGAGAAATACATAGAAGCTGGTGATGGAATGATTGTTTATCGCCTCAAAGTGAAAGTTTGTTGTTTTGAGCTTTTGATTGTGACGGTGGAGTCGGAGTCCTGAGGCGAGGAAGTGAAATGACCACAGGTAAGTTAGCTTTGATCAATATTTAGTGTTAATGCTGCTGAAAATGACAGGCTGATTTTGTGATATTTAGGCAGGGAGCTCTCGAAAACATATTAATTAGAAAACAGTAACTCTGTTTTCTAACACCTATCGCAATGCTTTCAAAAGTGAATATCATGTACTGCTTCCTCAGTGTTGGCATTACAATACTAGTGTCATGTGTTTATGTTGTCTGTGAAATATGGACTGAGGTTATTCTATAATTCTCTTGGTCTGCATCTTATCTGAGGCTCCGAGGTAGAGTTAGCTAGTTGGATGCTGTCACCAATCACAGTAGCAATGATACTCAGTTGAGTTGATCACATTACTTTAGCATACAGCTCGCGGTAATGTTAAATATTACCATTACCTTTTTGAAAGTTAACAATAACGTAGCATTACAGCTATTCACCATTGTGTAATACAGTGTTAAGTAATAATGTTACTTAAATTTAGCAAATGTTTTGGACAAGGCTAGTAATTAGCATTAGGAGGATGGTTTAGGGCCATGTTTCTTCATGTATTCGATGAATGTTAATGCTGGTTAACAGGTGCAGACAGTCAGTGGCTAACGGAACTTAGCTAGCTCAGTAATGTCGAGGCCAAAAGTTCTTCATAAGGTTAATGTAACAAAAAGAGAGGTCGGGGTTTAATTTGTAATGCTTTCCACTATATCTGTAATGTTGATTGACTTAATTAGGATGTGCCAAAAAATTGGTGGTGAGATGCTAAAGGCAGGAAAATAAATATTTGCAAGTTAGCTTGATTTTCCTGGTGAGGCTACAGCACCATTTTGTTCATTAGAAGAGTGAAATTTTACAATTTGGGATTCAGTAGCGCAATTTCTCAGTTGTCTCAGTCATTTGTCCATATTTTGTAACTAACAACTAACCAACACTCTTTTTTTGCTCTTTTACAGTTTTTCAAATGGAAGGGAGTGGGATTCTTGTCTTCCCAGTTGGCAGGGAGATTTGTAAGAAGATGCATCAACTCCAGTTCTTACATCTGTCAAATGTTTTAATGATTTTAATAAATGTCACCTGAAGTTCATGCAATTGTTTGTGTATTTTATGTGCTTTTTAGTAGAAATTTAGCATACAAACAAACTGCATTTTATGGATAATTGTAGGGTTGAAAAGTATTAAAAAAAAAACACATCTCTGTGTTATTTTTGTGTTGTTTTGTAACACATCTTTGTGTGGAAATGTACTAACACACAGCACGTTTTAAATGTACAGTGATAAATAGTCGACTGTTCCAAATTTTTTGGAGTGTGTTGCAGTCATTAGATTTTAAATGAGTGTATATTTTCAAAAATAAATTAAATTCACAAAGTAAAACATCAAGTAATGTGTTAATAATGTGTTTTCAATATAGTACAGGGTGAATTGAATTTTCACATTACTCTTTTTTATTTATTTATTTATTTATTTTTTTTGAATTTTCCATACTGTCCCAACTTTTTCAGAACTGGGGTTGTAAGAGTGTATGATTAATTCTCCTTTAATAACTTCAATTAATGGGAATAAGCTTGAAATCTTTAGGCCAGTTTAAAATCAGTTTAGGGTTCCAAATCTCAAAGCCCGTTGGTGACACGTTAATAGGAAACAACTGTGTCGGGTTATGTTCCTGTGGAGAGTTGTTTCTGCTCTTGGTGCTGTGGTATGAAAGAGACACACCTCAGTGGCATAATGTCTGAACAGGGAGCAGTTGCAAAAGTTTCCGCTTTAGCTGCTGGCACTAATGAAGTGTGCTTAGGGTTACTGTGTGCTGTTTGGCTTTTTTTCCCTAGTGAAGTCTATACAAAACCACCTTTGTAGTAGCAATAACATTAATATTTTTATAAGGGGAGAGGGATATGGTTAAGACCAGACAAAAAGGGAGATAAGACAACATAGAAACAGGCTTTGGTAATGCACTGGTCTATCTTCAAGGTATGATTAGGATTCATGATCCTTGCTTTAATTCCTAACCTTTTCATTATTAAATTAAGCTGCCATCTGTAATTAAATGGACAGCCATAACTAGTTTGAAGTCAGTTCATATTCCAGTCCCATTTTTGTTTCACTAAGAGCATCATTCATTTCCAAGTCATGTGCCCATTTAATCACTGTTATTTCATTTGGTCCAGCTACAAAGAGCTTGAGGAATGTTGGCTATGTTCCTCCAAAATCTCTTCACAGTTTGGAATGTTGTATTTACTGAGGATTTGGTATGGACCACTCCCCTAATACGTGGGGTCACAATAGAAGTTGCAAGCCCCTTTACAGTCGTGGTGGATGACAAAATGGGGGAAATGCACTCTAAATTTAGGGGCAACACGCAATCTGAAGTCATTCACAAACATGTATCCAGAAGATATGTTACACATGGATCCATTTTTGGTGAAAATGTGATTATTCTTGTCGTCACTGCAAAATCTTTGGAGCTTTCCAGCTGGACATAGTTTGAACATATTCTTCATAGCTGGCCCATTTTCTGGTACATCCCCTTTGCAAACCATGTCTGTTTTTTGTAAATTCACTCAGAAAGCCCATTGTTTAAGCGAATGCAGCACGTAATTGAAACACAGCTAGTGTGTTTAAATGCAGCATGGGGTCCGTTACATTACAGCTTTTTTTTTATCACTTAGTAATACTACATCTGTTTCAGTCAGGTGTGAGAGATAATATTGTGTGAAATGCATTAGATATCTGTTAAAATAAAACCATAGTTAAGCATATATAACAACTGGCTAAGTGAAATAGCCATACAGTAAATGATGCTCCAACCAACACACACATTAGCAAAACTGCAAATCCAACAAGAATAATAAGATCCCCTATTACTTGTTATCCTTACTTATTAAATCCATCATGATTTCATGACTAGAGTAATTTCTGTTATCACCAAAGTGGGCAAATGAGATTCACCAGGTCCAAAGTCCGAAATGGTTTAAATATGCACTAGTTACAATATTGCATGTGTGTTAGCATATTTATAGTGTAGCACTATCCATCACAAGGAGTTTATAGTGCAAGACATTGTACTTTGTATCGGTGTTATACAATGCTTAGCAGAGAGCTTAATGTAACATATGGCCCATAAATGTAAGCTTATTTTTATACAAGCATTTTCTAACATTTCCCAACTGGCAAAAAATCTGACTTGGATTAGTTCACTTGGGTGTGGGTTAAAATGCACTCTATTTTAAATGTACTGTACATATTTCTATCCACCCACTAGATTCTAATATTTCATTTAAACCTGATTGAAAGACCCATAGATGTCATAAGTATTGTGCAGCCTGTTTCAATAAGTCATGCTGTTTCCATTTTTACTGACCCTCAATACACAGATTGGTGGGTGTTCTGGGATGTATTCATTTCAATTTAAAATTCACTGCTTCTGGAAGTTAGCTTGGGCAGTGCATCAAGAAAGAAACAATGTCCCAAAATGTTTTTATTTAAAAATATAGATTTTTATATTAGTTAATTTGAAGAATTCATACTGCATTTCATTGTCTCTGTGCGTGTACACTGCCCAATAACAATAAAGTGAATCTCATTATCTCATTTCATAAGAATGTCATAATACATGCATAAGCATGAAAACCATTTATAGAGCATGATTGAGGATATATGCATATAGCTTATGTTGCTATTTGGCATTGTATGGATAATGTATGTATGTCAGGAAAAAGTTGAGGACATGACAACATACTTTATAAAAGAATTATAACCATTCAGTAATACATCTAAAAATTAACTTTGCTGTCCTATATATTATTTTTTCATACTCATTCATACCATATTTATGAAATCTTAGTATCCATGAAGCGTCATCAGTGTGATATGTGCATCTGCTTCATGCAGGAATTTGATGCTCTTATACCATCTCTAAGAATAAGTAAAAAATTTTTTGATGCCATTAGAATACAATTTTCACTTTAATTACCTCAAAACAAAACTGTTTACTTTCTAAAATACCTCTGGTCATCTTGCAAATACTGACATAAGTTTGTGTTATTCAAATATGTTGAAAAAATACTTATGTAGAGATCCTTCAAAGAAAGTGTTACCCATTTTCTTTAGTTAGATTATGTTTTATAATCCCAAAGATCCTGAAATGTTACATGAATTAGATTTTCATGCTCCATTAATTCATGTGCTTTGAGCTGCAAACAAGCTCAGGCCTGCTTCACATCCCATGTTGCAGGCCAAATGTTATTCGTTCATAAATATTAATCTGAGATTATTTGAGAATTTTCACGTTATGAGATGCATCATGAGATCATGAGATACTACTACTTCCTTTACCTTATCTGTCTCATAAAAGAGTTCATGTGTTTTGGTTCCAAGCATGATAACCTTGAATCATGTGTGAGTCATTTGGATTATACAGTATTAACACCCCTTTGCTTACATTAGATTAAACTAAACAAGTCATCTGTAAACGTGTGAGATCCATGGCTTTACTCTGGACAGGGTTTGTACACATTAGCAAATGCAGTAAACATGCTTACAATGCTTATGTATGGATTCAAATTATTCTATTTTTCTGTTTCACTTATAGTATTCATTACATAAGGAAAGATAATGGGAACTGTTGTTTTAAGTAAATAACAACAACATGCTGGTGGTGTGATGCTGTTTCATTCCTCCTCAAAGAAAACTTCAGCATATCAAACAACTTTACATGCAAATTACATTAATTTTATTACATAAAATTGGCAAATTGGGGCATGTCATATTCATATGGCATGTAAATAACAAATAAGATACTAGTAGGAGGGAGCTTACACCTATGCAACAGAAGCTGATTCATTATGTGAGGTCAAATCACCACTCATTTAATATTAATAGTGATCAAGTTCGCTAGTTACCATAGCTAACATGTAACTTAAATAACTTTAACTTACACGTTTGACAGAATTCAGCCAAAGGAACATTCAGCACCACACATTTATTCCATTATCATCGAAATATCCATATAATATTGTACAGCAGTGTATTATCCTTTTGCAAATTAACACCTGCATATTTTTTTTGCATTGTATGGGAATAATTCCCTCCATCCACTGATATAACCCTGAATAGTGTACTGCTATAAGGCCAAATTTGGATATTGAGCACAAGCCACCTGTGTTCATTTATCAACCTAAAACATAGTTCATCTGGCAGGACAAGGTCCAAATATTCCGTTTTCCAAGATACAACCATGACAAATAAAATATGAATTGTTGCCTTCTGTCATTTCTCCAGTGAACTATGTAGACTATTGCACCATTAAAATACTTTCTACTACACTCCTGTGTTTATCCTTTTATTTAGCTGCATATTACAGCATCCCGAGACTCCACTAATAATGATAGACTCAAGGCGGTCAGATAGCGTGGATAGATAATTGCTTATTGCAGTAAGTCATAGCCACAAGTCTAGACATTTAACACAGTGTTACTGAAAGAGCCAAGTCAAGCACATAATACATTGTTTATTAGCCACTTTGACAATGTTATCATGCCTGAGGTTCCATTCAAATGAAGAGATGCCCAAGTTGCACTGCTGATGAGGCTTTCATCCGCACTCTGCCTTAGGGCCAGCCTGATTGTAGCAATTACATGTTTCTTTAAGACAAGACACAAAAAATATAGGAGACGTTTTGTGAGTGTAATTCATTAATTTATCACATAGGGGTAAAAGAAACTTTACTTTTCCGTAAAGGCTGGGAAAATGCTTGCATTCCTCAATCAGGAAAAGCCGATCTTAAATCAGAGGAACCAAAACAATATTTAGAGCGTCTTGATTCAATTAATGTTTTACCTAGAACAAATTGATTGCAGCAGACTAACTTGGCAGGGAACGGTGAGTCTGAGAAAGTCGTCACTTGGAATAGAAGGGGAAACAGGCAGTTCCTAAACACAGCCAGGATCTGTGTTTCATCTTAGAACATGGAGAGTATGTGTCAGCTCTCTGTGTGTATCGAACAAATAACCCGTATCTCATGTCAGTATTATTTGCTCATATCCAAAGGGGTGAATTGTGTTTTGCAGCAGAAAATGCTCTGTAATTAGTGACAGATGGAAAAGGTCTAGTTATAAAATTATACTTATACACGGAAGCAAGTGGACGACAATAATCACCAATCATTCAAGATGAATCACCAGTAGATTATTATTTTTCATTTTATTATCCATGGATGTCTGTAATAGAATTTGATTTTGTTGATATTTTTACCACAAGTTTGAACTTGTAACATCTGCCTGAACATTTTTGTATCACCTATTGGCAACTTTTCCTGCTTGTATTACTCTGACATTTAAACATATGGAAGGCACTACCCACCTCATAGATCCTCCTACTATGCAAATATACCGGTATTAATCTTTGTCTGATAATACATATGGAACCTTATGAATTCACATTCCTTCAAACCTCCCATTTATTTCATTTAATCGCTGCTTGAGATCAACATGCCATACTGAAACATAACTCTGACAAAGATGTCCAATATCAGTCATGCAAGGGATTAGCTCATCGGTGTCTGGGTGGAACTTGCACATACAGTGAGGGAAAGAAGTATTTGATCCCCTGCTGATTTTGTACATTTGCCCACTGACAAAGAAATGATCAGTCTATAATTTTAATGGTAGATTTATTTGAACAGTGAGAGACAGAATAACAACAAGAAAATCCAGAAAAACGCATGTCAAAAATGTTATAAATTGATTTGCATTTTAATGAGGGAAATAAGTATTTGACCCCCTCTCAATCAGAAAGATTTCTGGCTCCCAGGTGTCTTTTATACAGGTAACAAGCTGAGATTAGGAGAACACTCTTAATGGGAGTGCTCCTAATCTCAGCTTGTTACCTGTATAAAAGACACCTGTCCACAGAAGCAATCAATCAATCAGATTCCAAACCCTCCACCATGGCCAAGACCAAAGAGCTCTCCAAGGATGTCAGGGACAACATTGTAGACCTACACAAGTCTGGAATGGGCTACAAGACCATTGCCAAGCAGCTTGGTGAGAAGGTGACAACAGTTGGTGCGATTATTCGCAAATGGAAGAAACACAAAAGAACTGTCAATCTCCCTCGTCCTGGGGCTCCATGCAAGATATCACCTCGTGGAGTTGCAATGATCATGAGAACAGTGAGGAATCAGCCCAGAACTACACGGGAGGATCTTGTCAATGATCTCAAGGCAGCTGGGACCATAGTCACCAAGAAAACAATTGGTAACACACTACGCCGCGAAGGACCGAAATCCTGCAGCGCCCGCAAGGTCCCCCTGCTCAAGAAAGCACATATACATGCCCGTCTGAAGTTTGCCAATGAACATCTGAATGATTCAGAGGACAACTGGGTGAAAGTGTTGTGGTCAGATGAGACCAAAATGGAGCTCTTTGACATCAACTCAACTCGCCGTGTTTGGAGGAGGAGGAATGCTGCCTATGACCCCAAGAACACCATCCCCACCGTCAAACATGGAGGTGGAAACATTATGCTTTGGGGGTGTTTTTCTGCTAAGAGGAAAGGACAACTTCACCGCAACTAAGGGACGATGGACGGGGCCATCTACCGTCAAATCTTGGGTGAGAACCTCCTTCCCTCAGCCAGGGCATTGAAAATGGGTCGTGGATGGGTATTCCAGCATGACAATGACCCAAAACACACGGCCAAGGCAACAAAGGAGTGGCTCAAGAAGAAGCACATTAAGGTCCTGGAGTGGCCTAGCCAGTCTCCAGACCTTAATCCCATAGAAAATCTGTGGAGGGAGCTGAAGGTCCGAGTTGCCAAACGTCAGCCTCGAAACCTTAATGACATTTTTGACATGTGTTTTTCTGGATTTTCTTGTTGTTATTCTGTCTCTCACTGTTCAAATAAATCTACCATTAAAATTATAGACTGATCATTTCTTTGTCAGTGGGCAAACATACAAAATCAGCAGGGGATCAAATAATTTTTTCCCTCACTGTATGTGTTGTCTGCAGCAAACATTCTCTGAAAAAGCATTTGTTTTCTCTGTGGTGTACATGAAAGTTGATGCATTTCATTCAGCCTGGTTATTTTGCAATGTCTAATGGTACTTGTCCTAATTTACCTGAACCCTGTATAATAAGACTGGCATAGCCATGTCATGAAGTCAGGTAGATGTTATAGAAGGTTATAAGAGTTATATATTCAAATAGCTGTCACAATATTTAATGCTATGACAGCATATGTCACAAACCGATACAGATGTCATAGGGAGTCATGACTGTTTATATCCAGTTATATAACACTATCATGTTATCATTATTGATCATTGTCACAATACATGCTAATGTTAACACCCTTGGTAAATATGAGCAAAGAAGGCTACGAAAAATTGTCTTTAATGTTTAAACTTTTGATTTTTTGTTCAAAAAATTCACAAAAATACTCTGCTCTCATGGATATGAAACAATTGGAAACAATACACAGGTTTATGAAAAAAAATCTTTGTTAAATATAGGTGTGCAACTATTATTGGCACCCCAATGAATTCATATGAGAAAAATATATTGGAAGTAATTTCCCATTTATATTTATATTTTTAGTACACCTGGGTGACTAAATTCCCTTAGTCATTCATAACAATGGGTAAGACCAAGGGTATGTACAGTGAGGGAAAAAAGTATTTGATCCCCTGCTGATTTTGTACGTTTGCCCACTGACAAAGAAATGATCATTATATAATTTTAATGGTAGATTTGTTTGAACAGTGAGAGACAGAATAACAACAAAAAAAATCCAGAAAAACGCATGTCAAAAATGTTATAAATTGATTTGCATTTTAATGAGGGAAATAAGTATTTGACCCCTCTGCAAAACATGACTTAGTACTTGGTGGCAAAAGCCTTGTTGGCAATCACAGAGGTCAGACGTTTCTTGTAGTTGGCCACCAGGTTTGCACACATCTCTGGAGGGATTTTGTCCCACTCCTCTTTGCAGATCTTCTCCAAGTCATTAAGGTTTCGAGGCTGACGTTTGGCAACTCGAACCTTCAGCTCTGTTACGCCACGGCCAGCAGAGGGCACTGCGGTACGGCCGCTGACTGGTCACGTGACTCTTTTGTTTTCGTTCACTTCCCGCTTGGACACTGACTTAAGTCTCTGATTTGCCCCAGGTGTCAATGTCTTAGTTTAATTAGGTTTGTTATTTAAACCCCCCCGTGTGACTGTGCACATCGCGCAGTATTAACCTTGGTTTAGTTCGTGAAGTATACGGGTATGTGCTAATGTGTAGCATGCTAGCGGTCGTAGCTAGGGGACCAGAGTGAGTATAGTCCGTAGAGACCGCGCTCCCTGTGTTTATCTGTTTTGTTTGTTTCTTGTTTAAATAATAAAGACGGTGACCTGCACCTGCATCCGCCTCCAGTCACGTTCCGTAACAGAATACTGCGCCAAAAATGCGGAAGCAGCAGGTAGCTATGAGCGCCGCCGAAGAGGCCAGTATTTGGGCGCTTCTCCATTCGTCCCTGGAGTTGAGCAAACAGCTCGCGGAGGACATTTCTCAGTGCAAAGCCGAGCTGCGTGCCGCGTCGTCCCTCGCGCCATATACCCCGTTCCCGCCGCCAAGGAGTGACGCCTTGCAACAAAGTAGCCTGAGCATCTGGGGCTTTCCACTGCTGGGGAGGTACACCTTGCTGCGCAGTCCAGAGGTGAAGGCTGGCCCAGAAATTTTTTTGGGGGGGGGCAATGAGGACAGCAGAGCTCCAGCCTGAGGCCTACGGGGAGGTCTCAGCTGTGGAGCTCTTACCTGAGGTCAACATGGCGACCTCAGAGGGACCGGCTGAGGAGGCTGTCCCGCTACCCTGCACGGCCGAGGAAGCTGTCCTGCTGTCCAGCCCAGCGGAGCAGGCCGCCCCGCTGCCCTGCACAGCCAAGGAGGCAGCCCTGCCGCCCAGCCCAGCTGAGGAGGCCGTCCCGCTGCCCTGCACGGCCGAGGAAGCTGTCCTGCTGTCCAGCCCAGCTGAGGAGGCCGTCCTGCTGCCCAGTCCAGCTGAGGAGGCCGTCCTGCTACCCTGCACGGCCGAGGAAGCAGTCCTGCTGCCCAGTCCAGCTGAGGAGGCCGTCCCGCTACCCTGCACGGCCGAGGAAGCAGTCCTGCTGCCCAGTCCAGCTGAGGAGGCCGTCCCGCTACCCTGCACGGCCAAGGAAGCTGTCCCGCTGCCCTGCACAGCCGAGGAGGCCGTCCCGCTGCCCAGCCTGGCCGAGGAGGCCGTCCCACTGCCCAGCACGGCCGAGGAGGCTGTCCCGCTGCCCCGCCCGGCCGAGGAGGCCGCCCAGCCATCCAGTGCCGCCGAGGGTGGCTCCCAGAGTTCCAGAGCTGCCGGGGGTGGCGCCCAGCATCCCAGGGGTGGTGTCCTGCGTCCCAGTGCCGCCAGGGGCGGTGCTCTGTCTTTCAACCCCGGTGGGGATGCTGCTCTGCTCCTCTGCTGCCCGACGGAGGCTGCTTCGCTTTCTGTCACAGCGAAAGACAGTTCGCACAGGGGCCCGGGACCCCCGTTGGAGGGGGGTTCTGTTACGCCACGGCCAGCAGAGGGCACTGCGGTACGGCCGCTGACTGGTCACGTGACTCTTTTGTTTTCGTTCACTTCCCGCTTGGACACTGACTTAAGTCTCTGATTTGCCCCAGGTGTTAATGTCTTAGTTTAATTAGGTTTGTTATTTAAACCCCCCGTGTGACTGCGCACATCGCGCAGTATTAAACTTGGTTTAGTTCGTGAAGTGAGGGAAGTATACGGGTATGTGCTAATGTGTAGCATGCTAGCAGTCGTAGCTAGGGGACCAGAGTGAGTATAGTCCGTAGAGACCGCGCTCCCTGTGTTTGTTTATCTGTTTTGTTTGTTTCTTGTTTAAATAATAAAGACGGTGACCTGCACCTGCATCCGCCTCCAGTCTCGTTCCGTAACAAGCTCCCTCCACAGATTTTCTATGGGATTAAGGTCTGGAGACTGGCTACGCCACTCCAGGACCTTAATGTGCTTCTTCTTGAGCCACTCCTTTGTTGCCTTGACTGTGTGTTTTGGGTCACTGTCATGCTGGAATACCCATCCACGACCCATTTTCAATGCACTGGCTGAGGGAAGGAGGTTCTCATCCATGATTTGACGGTACATGGCCCCATCCATCGTCCCTTTGATGCGGTGAAGTTGTCCTGTCCCCTTAGCAGAAAAACACCCCCAAAGCATAATGTTTCCACCTCATGTTTGACGGTGGGGATGGTGTTCTTGGGGTCATTCCTCCTCCTCCAAACTCAGCGAGTTGAGTTGATGCCAAAGAGCTCCATTTTGGTCTCATCTGACCACAACACTTTCACCCAGTTGTCCTCTTAATCATTCAGATGTTCATTGGCAAACTTCAGATGGGCATGTATATGTGCTTTCTTGAGCAGGGGGACCTTGCGGGCGCTGCAGGATTTCAGTCCTTCACGGCGTAGTGTGTTACCAATTCTTTTCTTGGTGACTATGGTCCCAGCTGCCTTGAGATCATTGACAAGATCCTCCCGTGTAGTTCTGGGCTGATTCCTCACTGTTCTCATGATCATTGCAACTCCACGAGGTGAGATCTTGCATGGAGCCCCAGGCCGAGGGAGATTGACAGTTCTTTTGTGTTTCTTCCATTTGCGAATAATCACACCAACTGTTGTCACCTTCTCACCAAGCTGCTTGGCAATTGTCTTGTAGCCCATTCCAGACTTGTGTAGGTCTACAATCTTGTCCCTGACATCCTTTCAGCTATTTGGTCTTGGCCATGGTGGAGAGTTTGGAATCTGATTGATTGATTGCTTCTGTGGACAGGTGTCTTTTATACAGGTAACAAGCTGAGATTAGGAGCACTCCCTTTAAGAGTGTTCTCCTAATCTCAGCTTGTTACCTGTATAAAAGACACCTGGGAGCCAGAAATCTTTCTGATTGAGAGGGGGTCACATACTTATTTCCCTCATTAAAATGCAAATCAATTTATAAAATTTTTGACATGCGTTTTTCTGGATTTTCTTGTTGTTATTCTGTCTCTCACTGTTCAAATAAACCTACCATTAAAATTATAGACTGATCATTTCTTTGTCAGTGGGCAAATGTACAAAATCAGAAGGGGATCAAATACTTCTTTCCCTCACTGTAGCTGTGATGTGCTGCAAAAGGTTGATGAGTTCACAAAATGGGAAGTGGCTATAAGAAAACAGCAAAAGCAATGAAAATGCCCATTTCCACCATCAGGGCAATAATTAAGAAGTTCCAGTCAACTGGAAATGTTATGAATCAACATGGAAGAGGACATGTGTCTATATTGTCTCAACACATTGTGAAGAGGATGGTTCAAGTGGCCAATAAATCTCCAAGGATCTCAGCTGGAGAATTGCGGAAGTTAATTCCGTCTTAGGGGCAGAAAGTCTCCAAAAGTAAAAAAAAAGAAAAGAAAAGAAAAGAAAAGAAAAGTTGTTTGTAAGGGTTTCAGGAAAAAAGCCTCTACTCTCATCCAAAAACCAAGTCAAGCATCTTCAGTTTGCCAGACACTACTGGAACTTCAAATGGGATCGGGTTCTATGGTCAGATGAAACCAAAATAGAGCTTTTTGGCAATAAACACCAGAGGTGGTTTTGGCACACAGAGAGAGGTAGCCATATGGAAAAGTACCTCATGCCCATGGTCAAATATGGTGGTGGCTCTTTAATATTTTGGGGCTGTTTTTCTGCCAGGGGACCTGGACATTTTGTCCACATACATAGCATCATCGACTCTATCAAATATCATCAGATATTAAATGAAATCCTGACTGCCTCTCCCAGAAAGCTTAAAATGGGCCGTGGTTAGAGCTTCCAGCAGGACAATGATCCAAAACATATATCAATATCAACACAAAAATGGTTTACTGACCACAAAATCAAGGTCCTGTCATGGCCATCCCAGTCCTCTGACTTGAAACTCATAGAAAACCTGTGGGTTGAACTGAAGAGGAGAGTCCAGCAGTGTAGACATTAAAATTTGAAGGATCTGGAGAGATTCGGTATGGAGGAATGGTATCAGATCCCTTGCCATGTATTCTCCATCCTCATCAGGCATTATAAGAGAAGAGCTGTTATCTTGGCAAAGGGAGGTAGTACAAAGTGTTGACTAAAAGGGTGCCAATAATTTTTGCAGACCTATATTTAACAAAGATTTTTTTGAAAATTGTTTTGTTAGCAATTGTTCGATATCCATGTGAGCAGAGTATTTTTATTATTTTTTTTAAACAAAAGATCAAAAGGTAAGACAAAAAAATTAATAATTCACAGCCTTCTTTGCTCATATTTACCAAGGTTGCCAATATTAGTGGAGTATACTTAATGTACACTTAATGACAATACCATAACTTGTGATGACATACAGTGATGCATGAAAGTTTGTGAACCCTTTAGAATTTTCTACATGAATAGGATATACAAAGAGATCCCAATTAAACAAATAAGACAAAAATATTATACTTGGTCATTTATTTATTGAGGAAAATGATCCAATATTACATATTTTGTATGTGAACCTCTAGGATTAGCAGTTAATCTGAAGGTGAAATTAAAGTCTAAATTAAAGCTGTTTACAATCAGTGGGATGACAATCAGGTGTGAGTGAGAGCTGTGTTTTATTTAAAGAACAGGGATCTATCAAAGTCTAATCTTCACAACATGTTTGTGGAAGTGTATCATGGCATGAACAAAGGACATTTCTGAGGATCTTGATTGAAGTCAAGGACCTGAGAGGTGTTTATGCTCATGGGGTGAGACAGGATGGAAAAGGTTATAAAACCATCTCTATAGAATTTGGACTTAATCAATCCACAGTCAGACAGATTGTTTACAAATGGAGGAAATGCAAGACTTTGTTCCCTCCCCAGAAGTGGTCAACCCACAAAGATCACTCCAAGAGCAATAGGTGTAATAGCCCGCGAGGTAACAAAGAAATCCAGGGTAACCTCTCAGCAACTAAAGTCCTCTCTCACATTGGCTAATGTTAATGTTCATGAGTCCACCAGTTTAGGAGAACACTGAACAACAATGTTGTGCATGGCAAGATTGCAAGGGGAAAGCCACTGCTCTCCAAAAAGAACATAGCTGCCCGTCTGCAGTTTGCTAAGGATCATGCAGACAAGCCAGAAGGCTATTGGAAAAATGTTTTGTGGATGGATGAGACCACAGTAGAACTTTTTGGGTTAAATGAGAAGCCTTACAGTATGTTCGGAGAAAGGAAAACAATGCATTCCAGCATAAGACACCTATCCCATTTGTGAAATATGGCGGTGGTAATATCATGGTTCAGACCTGGTTTGTTGCATCCGGGCCAGGACAACTTGCCATCTTTGATGGAACAATGAATTCAGAATCCTAAAGGAAAATGTCAGGACATGTGATCATGACCTGAACCTCAAGAGAAAGTGGGGCATGCAGCAAGACAATGACCCTAAGCACAAGTTCTTCCAAAGAATTGTTAAAGAAGAATAAAGTAAACTGATCAACTGTTACTGGAAACATTTGGTTACAGTTATTGCTGCACAAGAGGGTCACACCAGATACTGAAAGAAAAGTTCACATACTTTTGCCACTTACAGATATGTAATATTGGATCATTATCCTCAATAAATCAGTGACCAAGTATAATATTTTTGTCAAATTTGTTTAATTGGGTTCTCTTTATCTGTTTTGAGGATTTGTGTGAAAATCTGATGATGTTTTGGGTATGCAGAAATATAGAACATTCACAAACTTTCAAGCACCACTGTAACATCTTATGTCACATTACAAATAAACAATGGTGCTTTAGTCAGCATATAGCATATGCTATAATAAGTGATATACATCCTTTACGTAAAGGATGTATATCACTTGTCATAGCATACGGTTGTTGTCTTAGACTTGGTAATAATGTAATACATGCAAACTAGAGAATATATGTACATAAATACAAGCTGTCATGGCATTGAACATCATAAAAGCTATCATTACATGAGAGTGTGATATCATAAAACTCAAGACATATGGAAATGACATGGTTATGTGAACAATATAAAACAAGGTTACCTGTGAAATATATCTTGAATACTTATGTATTAACCTACTTGAAACCTGGCAACCAGCACTCTATTTGACAACAGAGCCGGAAAGAAACATGCAGGCGTCGCTGACACCTGAATTCTGATTTAATGTGCAACAGTTACATCCCACGTGGCTAAGATTGAGGTGCGGATAAGCTTGCACTGCTGTTGTAACTCATTTGGCTGCAGCAAGTGTTTTCGCTCTTACTCACAGTCTTATCATGCAAGAAACGCGGCTGTTTTTTGTCTGGCCCAATCAGAGCCTTGGCTTTACCTTCTCTATTGATTTTGCCAAAATATCTGAGCTTCAGGGTTAGACAGCATTAGACAGAGGAACATGCAGAAAAAAGAGAGAGAGACAGAGAGAAAGAGATGAAAAGGGAGTCACTAGTAAATCATGAACGAATTGTATTACAGACAGAATTAACATACAGCTCTGAAATAACCTGATTGGCTTTCATTTTTATGGGTTTCCCTTTAATAAGAGCCACTATTTATAGATTACATGGTCTTTCTTCATTACCTCATTAGTGCATTTGAACACCATGAAGACATTTTAAGGATCATCTTCATAACAATACAAACAGGTCATTATATGACTGAGAATCTTATAAAACTGGCATCTAATATACAAGGAAAATTAGTAAGTTTGGGTAGGACATGTAGTTACAGAACTCCATTACACAGTTGATATCTATTAATATCTGTTAACGTCAAAAGTAAAAATGTTATCCTGCACCAGCTGATCTAATCCACAGGAGGGCTACATTTCACACTGTCTGCCCTTTCCTTCCACCCATCTCTCCCATAGCTCCATCTATTTTACAAGCCACAGGAAATCTATCAGAAACATTTCAGATTAATTGAATATTTAAGGGTGTGATAAGTTGTTTAGGATTCCAAATAGACGTCAAACTTCTGAATCATATCTAGACCTTTGTGAATGTTAATCTAACTAAACATAGTGTTGTGTTTGTTTTTGACAATGACATTTCTCAAACCTTGTATAGAAGGTGAGAGATGTCTTTTGAATGAAAGGTTTGATGTAAAAATCTTCTTGTAAAGCCTATATTATCCATCACACTAATCTATCATAATATGAATGCAAACAGTGATCCCAACCATTTGCTCAGGGTTTAAATGCTGGCAGAGGCCTGACTATATGGAGATCTGTGGATTTTTTTTTATCTGAGCACAGTGGGGGCCTATCAAACTATGCAAGTTTTTATGAAAACAGAGGCTTGGAACCTCCCAGGACTACTTATTCCACAGGCCTGGCCAAGAAAAAAAAGCACTCGCAAAACAACTGCATAGGCAGAATATATGCTTGAGCCCAGACAGGTTGAGATCAAACTGCTGGCTGAGAGGCAAAAGGCTTTGATAGGCCTTGGCAGTCTTGAGCCTGTCATGTTTAGGAGCATGTCTGAAAGCAAGCTCTTCCTCATTAAAGGTAGAGAGTGCTTGTAAAAATCTATTTACCTTTATTTGCAGGATGCTTGTGTTATACCAATATCATTATTGCTCTAAAATTACTTCAGCATAGCAGATATGTAAGGACAGAATGCAAGACAGACATTAAAATGTGTGTGTGTGTGTCTGTGCACACACACACACACACAGTGCTGTTAAAAATATTGATTTCCTGATTTCTTCTGTTTTGGTCTACAGTATATCTCATACTAAATTGTTTCAGAAATTAAAAAAAAAATCTAAAGCAACTCTTGATACCACCAACTGGGCCTATGTGAAAATGCATTTGCCCCCATAATTACTAATTCCCTATATCTATGAAACTGCATTCATAATGGGGTTCACCTAGACTAGACACAACCTGGCCTGATTACTGCCAGCCCAGATCAATCGATTCAACACTTAAATAAAACTTTTTCAACAACATGAATTTGGTTAAAAGGTCTTACCTAGTAACACACTATGCCAAAATTGAAAGAAATTGCAGAAATTATGAGGAAGAAGCGGATTGAAATACATCAGTCTGGTAAGAAAGAACCAAAAGAACTAAAGTGAGAGCCATTATCTCCAAATGGAAAAACTCTGCACAGTAGTGAACCTTCCCAGAAGTGGCCAACTTTCCAAAATTCCTCCAAGAGCACAGCAACAACTCATCCAGGAAGTCACAAAAGAGCCAAGCATAACATCAAAAGACCTCTTGCAACAACAAAGGTCACTGTTCATGAATCCACTCTCAGAAAGACAATGGGCAAAAATGGCATCCATGGAAGTGGATGAGGTGAAAACCACTGCTAACCCAGAAGAACATTAAGGATCATCTGGATTTTGGCAAAACCTTGATGATCCGCAAACCTTTTGGGAGAATGTTCTGTGGATTGATGAGTCAAAAGTGGAACTCTTTGGAAGACCGGGGTACCATTACATCTGGTGTAAACCAAACACCAAATTCCACAAAAAGACCTTACAGTCAAGCATGATGATGGCAGTGTGATGGTGTGGGAATGCTTTGCTGCTTCAGGGCCTGGGCAAGTTGAAATAACTGAGGGAAACATGAATTCTGCTCTCTACCAGAAAATCCTACAGGAGAATATCCAGTCTTCCAGACTTCCGTCCAGAAGTGGACTTACTCCACTAAGAAGTGGAGTAAGTCCACTTCTTAATGACTCAAAAAAAAAAAAAGCTAATTTAATGTTTCGGAGTAGCCTAGTCAAAGTCCTAACTTGAAGCAATTGAGATGCTGTGGCTGGACCTTAAACGGGCAGTTGCTGCTTGAAAACCCTCCAATGTGGCTGAACTAAAGGAGTGGGCCAAAATTCCACCACAGTGCTGTGAAAGACTGAGCAGTCTTTCACAGTTATTGTCTGGTTGTACTTATTTCTGCTAAAGGTGGCACAAACAGAATTTAACTTTAAGGGGCAATTAGTTTTTCACGTGGGCGATAGGTGTTGGATAACATTTTTTGCTTCAATAAAAAAGAAAATAATAAAAACTTTAATGTGTGTTTACTCAAGTTGCCTTTGTTTTATGTTGAATTTAGTTTGAAGATCTAAAACTATTTAGTATGAGATAGAAGAAATCAGGATGGGGCACTATATGTATATGGTGGACTCTCCACATAAACAGAGTTTTAAATGTGTGTCATTGTTGATATGGTTTAGTCTTCTGTGAGGAGTCTTCATTGTCAGCACTTAAGTTTTCTGACACAGGAAAGTGTTCAAGAAAGAGGTTTCTCTGTAAAATAAGAAGCTGCTTTTTTTATGCCTTATTAACTTGACGATACAGAGAGAAAAAATGCACTAATTTAAAAGAGAATGTCTGGCTGACACATGTAACCCTGTTCCCTGAGAGGGGAATGAAACGCTGTGGGAAGCGCCCTCGCGCATGACTAGTATCTAAAGCTTGTGTAACATCATGCCTATTTATGGGCCTGCAGAAGAGTGAACTTTAGAATCATAAGCTTCTCTGAGGCTGACTTTAAGGGCTCAAATGGGGCACCTGACAGATCTTCCAGGACCACTTAAAGGTCCCAGGAAGGTATAAACCTTGAAGTTAGAGGATGTTGCCACACAGAGGCTCCATTAATAGGGGCATGGCTGGCCAAAATGGTGGCCACTTAGACCCTGATGTAGAAGGAGCCAACCCTGCTGTGAAACGTCCTTGTAAGAACTCCAGGACTGTAGCTATTGTGCAGTTCACTGGGTCTAGCAGACGTACCTCACACCACGGGACAAAAAGTCACCATTTAAGCACATACAATTTCCTCGTAGATGCTGTCTCAGTTGTGAGACCAGAATCTGTGAGCTGGTGCCCCTCAGGGGCCAGACCCACAATTTCCATAGTTCCAGCCAAGGGTGATAAAACAGCCCTCTGGCTTGAGACAGTAGATCCCTGTGGATGGGAATCTTCCAAGGAGAGCAGGTATATTATCTCTGAGGACCATATTCGAGCTGGTCAATAAGGTGCTACTAGCAGCAGACATAGACAGTCTTGGGGAACTCTCGCTAGAACTTGTGGGAGCAGAGTAACATTAAAAATGCTATGTGTGCACGTGAGCACCATGGTGTCCAGCCCCAATGGTGTGGGAGGAGTGAAGGCAAACCACAGCAGGCAGTTTGTTGTCTCCTTGGAGGCGAACAAATCTACTTCTGCTTGGTCGAACCTCCACCATACGGACTCCACCACTTGTGGATGGAGCCTCCAATCTCTGGGCCTCAACCCCTGCCTCAACTGGATGTCTGCCCCAACATTCCTGTTGCCCAGAATGTACACTGCACTCACTGACAAATACTTTCCCTCTGCCCAGAAAAGAATTACCCCTGCCTGAATAGGGGGCATGAACATAATCCTCCCTGATGGTTGATATATGAAACCACCGCTGTGTTATTTGTCACACCTAATACACGCTGACCTCTCAATTGAGGAAGGAAGAATTTCAGTGGTAGAAATATGGCCCACATTTCTAGGCCATTTATATGGAACTCTAGATGAGGGCCGCTCCAGAGACCGTGAGCTGGACAGATGTCTAAGACCGCGCCCCAGCCCATGAGGCAGGTGTCTGTCATTACTGTCTTGCGATAAGGAGATACCCCTAGAGTTTGACCCAAGGCTAGAAACCGGGGACACCTCCAAATTCTCAGAGCATGTAGGCATCGCCACATGACACTGATTATTCTCAGAGGTAAACCCCCCAACATTTCAGGTACCACTGAAACACTGCAATAGGCCCAGCGGTATGACGTTGGCTGCTCCTGCCATAAGCCCCAACAGTCTCTCATAGAGACTGGAGGGGATGCCGAAATCCAGCTTTATCTTGCTCAATGTTGATAGTATTGACCCTACGCATGTTGGGGATAGAAACACCCTCATTGTAGTAGAATCTTTAAAACCTCTAGAAAAGTTGTCCTCTGCACTGGAGAAAGCATACTTTCCTGAGGTTCAAACTGAGCCCCAAGCTCTTCATGTGGGCAAGAACAACATCTCGATGTTGAATCGCCAGTTCCCTGGATAGTGCTAAAATTAACCAGTCATCCAGATAGTTTAGTATGCGGATGCCCTGGAGTCACAATGGAGGCAGAATGACATCCATGCACTTTGTGAAGTTGCGAGGGGATAAAGCTAGCCTGAAGGGAAGAACCCAATATTGGCATGCATTGCTTCCATACACAAACCTCAGGAACTTCGTGTTACTGGGCAATATTTCTATGTGGAAATATGCATCTTTTAGATATACTGTCACAAACCATTGCTCAGAATGAATGATGGGTGTCAGCATCTTGAACTTGTATGTCCGAAGTGTATAGTTCAGATGACGCAGATCTAAAATTAGCCACATGCTCCCATCTTTTTTGTGAACCAGGAAATAACGGCTGTAAAAACCTCCTTCCCTCAGGGAACGGGGTACATGTTCTATGGCCCCTTTGTCCAAGAGGGATCTTACTTCCTGTGTGAACGTCAGGCTCTGCTCTATGCTGACTATTGTGATGAGCACACCTCTGAACCGGTGGGGGTGGGGGTAACTGGGTCGAGGTCTGAACTGGACCTTTTAATCCTTTTCTATGGTAGACAGAACCCATGGAGACACATTTGGCAGTAGTTTCCATGCTGACAAATGGTCTTTCAGTGATATTAGCTTTTCCACATTCTATTGGAGGGAAAGAATCAGATTTTCATTGCCTTATGACAGCTCGCTGACCAGAGAACACTGGGAACTTGGGACAGCGTTGGCTAGAGGAGGCCCTACAGTAGTACTGGGGGCTAATTGCCCTAACAACTTCATGTCCCCTGATACGTCCCTCCATGTCCCCTCAGGACCGCTCCTCCTTTGTCTGCTTGACCTTTATGACCATTCTCAGATCAGACCTAGTAGCAGGCTGTGACTGTGGCCTCCCGGTTCCCCTGGCTGTCTGCGGGGGGAGTTGGTCCACCACACTCACCTTATGTGCCTCCCTTGCACTATCGCTGGCCCAAGCTCCACTCGTGGATGCCCGCGTGAACTCGACACAACAGGGAAGGAACTGGTTGAATGCTGCCGAATGTCGAGCCCACTCAGCAGGTCTGCTTGGTAGGCCTGCAACACTTCCATTGTCTGCAGTGACCCACAAGCAAGACCCACTATCGCATAGGCCTTGCCCACCAACACCACAGTGGCCTTACATGGCTTGGATGGCAAAGTCAGCCCAACTAAATTACCTGCTGTTGATGTAGAGAGGTAGCTCGCCAGCGCCTCCTCCACCTTCCGCATAGCTAACTTCAGATACTGGTCTGAGGGTGCTTCCCACAGCGTGTAGCTCATACAATGTTGAGTTCCCTTTCAAAGGGAACTGTATAGCTGCTACAACCTAAATAATGACAGAAGCAGATTTTCACAGATTTTGCAAACATTAAATGGAAATATAAATGAATTTATGGTGTTCTTTAACTGATAAAAAAATTCATCATTTGCAAATTGCTGTGGTATAGAGGAATAAAACACTTCACATCCTATAGTTGATTAATTTCCAACATGCCCCATTCTATTTTACTCGTTCCTAGTCATCAACTTACACATTACATGTACATTATGTGTTCCAGTATTTAATGCTGATTTATTGTAGGCAGACTGAGTGATTTGCAATAAAGAGACATTCCAGGCCAGTTGAATATAATCTTTTTCAATGTCAGGAGGCAACAGTGTTCATCTTTTATTCAGATGTCTGCCAAAGTCTGCTGAAGTGTTTGCGTAACAGAAAATAAATTACCTGAAAGCATGTCTGTACTTCATTCATATTTACAGTAAGAAGATATTCTCCATCATTATTTATGAGCACATTAATTTAAAAGTTTTCCCTAAAGTAAACAGAAAAGCTCAGCCATTTGGAGGGAGATTTGTTGCATGTGTGCATGTGTGTCATTGTGCAAAGTTGTTTACTTCCTTTCTTTTCTTTTCAGCCGGATCTTATTAGATGAAAATTTTGATTAACCCAAATTAGGTGTACTACCATGCTGGCATATTATAAAGTAATCAAGGTCAATCAGGATCCACTTAAATATTAACACTGTTGTTTATAAGAGTAATGCCACAATTTTTACAAAAGAGTCTGTTATCCCAAGTGTTTGTAAATAGCACCAGATTCATTGCTCATAGCAGCATTTCCCAGACTTTGGTTCAAATTAATTAGAAAACACTCATTCAACACATCTGCAATTGCATGTTGTGTATGTGTTTGTATAATTTGACACATAATTAAAATTCTTCTGCAAAATGTGTATTGGCATTTTTGTGCAATGACTGCCAACATTAAAATGCAAATGCAAAGTCCCTTTGCCATTTCATTTTTAATGTCTACAGTATATCAGAATATATTCTGCTCAATTGAAAAAATAACTCTAATCCTCACAATTTTTATTACATTTTCTCATACTCATGCTATAGCTAGGTCAAAAATAAAAGGCTTTTGCAATTGCATTGTCAGTGTCAATGTGGTAGCACTGTCAGGCAAATATTGTGGGCTAGAGTTCTACACAGGGTTAAAATTATTCATACTATCATTGCTAAATTGTGAGTTTGAATTCCGACAGTGCCACAGCTATCCATAGCCAGGAGCCAAGGGGGCAAAATTGGTTGTCCTCTCTGGGTGGGAGGGATGCTATATTCTGTCTCTTTCTTCTGTCAATCACAGTGACACTAGCCAATCATGGCCATCTTTGAGCTCATATAGTCAGAAGAGGGGAGATAGTGTTTTCCCCCAACAGTTTTAAGCTGCCCTTTGATGCAGCATGAGCAGAAGTTTGAAAGGATGTGTTTGACTGGCCTCACATCTCTTGAAGAAAGCCTCCCCAACATGCACATCACATGAGCAACTTTTTTATATTTACACACACAAAAGAAAATATTCAGGCAGCTATTTTTCCCTACAAAAAACACAGTGTGAAAGCATCCTGGCTCAGATAAGCTCTATATGATATGCATATATTTTGAAATCATGAGCAAGGAATATCCATCCTTCCTTTTTCTATAGAGCTTATCCTATACAGGGTAATGAGAGAGTCTGGGCCCAGTTGTTCAAAATGTTTAATCTGGATAGGAATGATCCAGATTTGAAAATCCCATGTTTTGCTATCCAGGATTAAGTAATCCATCTTACTTTTGTGTTGGTTTTTCAAAGCAACATTGGATTTGATCACCCTCATCCAGATAAAGACTTTTCAAGATTACAAAATCTGGATAACTAGTGCTTTAAATCAGACTACATATCACAATATAGGCTACTAGCTATGTAAAGAACAACATCCAGAGTTCTTCATGTGTGGAGAGAAGTAAGTGACACAATTGTTAGAAACAATTTTGACTGGCTCATCTCTGATGATTGTGTCATTTTAATTAATATACAATGAAAAATGACAGTTAAAATTAAACGTTATTTTTGTTTGATATTGACAGCTGTTTGAGCTATTATTTATGGGGAGAAAATCTTTTTTCTTTTTTACTTTACTGTACTGAAAGGCTTAATTGGTAGCCTAGGCCCAGTTGTTCCAAAATAATCTGATCAGATTTCAGCTATTGGATTGGATCAAATATTGAAAAGGGGCTGTTCAAAAGAAAAAAGGATCCTAAAAGCAGATTAGATCATGTAATCCAATCATGGTTTTTATCTGGATCACACCTTCAGTATGTGTTGTTCAAAACTTTTTAGTAGGATTGAGATAACTGTGATCCAAAAAATCAGGATTATCCTGATCCCAGCGGAAGGGTGGATTCAGCTGAGGATTTCAGGAACAAAATGTAATAAAACTTTAAAACTGGTCAAATAATACAATGTTTGTATCATGTAGTATATACATTTATTTATATTTTGCACTTGATTTGATTAACCATTACAGTGATACAGTAGATAAAGCATACATCAGGCTACGTTTCAGTACAGTAAAGCAAAAAATAAAAGATTTTGTCCCCATACATAATCCCCAAACAGCTGTCAGTATCAAACAAAAATAATATATAATTTTAACTGTCATTTGTCACTGTATATTAATTACAATGACACAATCATCAGAGATGAACTAGTCAAAAGTAGTTTTTAACAATTGTGTCCTGTCACGATCTCGCCGGCAGATGGCGCTGCGGCGATGACGTGCACAGTCAGCTGGAGAGCACATGCATGTGCTTGAAGTGTGCATGGACGATAAGACTTTGTTTTCAACGGACATGTGCACTTATTTTGGTTTCTGTTCTATCCCCGCCCTGTTCAGTTATTGGCTTAGGTGCAAGGGTGTGCTTTGAAATGTTACCAGCTGTCAGCAATTAAGGTAATTGGGACTGGTTATTTAAACCCCTCGCGTTGCTCCGCACATGGGGCAGTATTAGCGTAGATACTAATAGAGGAAAGATGGAATGTATAATGGTGCCAGGCGGTAATGTGCCCATGCTCTGTCTAGTTTCCTGTTCCTAGTTTCATGCCATAGTTAAATGAGTGTTTGTGCCATATTAAAAAGAATGTTCATGCCATAGTAAACTAGTGTTTCCTGCCTTAGTTAAACGAGTGTTAACTGCCTTAGTTAAGCGAGTGTTTCCTGCCTTAGTTAAACGAGTGTTTCCTACCATGGTTAAACGAGTAGATTTGGGTACATGTTTGGGTTCATGTTTCTTGTTTCAACTGTAAGTTTATGTCTAGTCCTCATTTCCCGCATCCTCGTCCATTGATTTAAATGTAAATAAAGACCTTACTCTTGCGATTACATCCTGTCCAAGTTGTGTTTCGTAACACATCCCTTATTGCTCTCCACACATGAACTCTGAACGTTCTTATTTGGTTAACTATTGGACATTTAGACTTTTTATGATTTAAAACATATGTTTAAATTATCCACAATGTGTTTGCAAATAATGTATATTTGTTTGTTTGTAGGAAGGTGATATTGTATTGTTTTATTCAAATGTCTCTTCAAATAAAAACATTTAAAGTGACCCCATGCTGGCTAATCTACCTGTTCTTTACATAGCTAGTAGCCTACATTGTGATATGTCGTCTGATTTAGAGCACTAGTAATACTGTCTATATTGTTGAGACAATATAGACACGCGTCCAATTCCAGATTGATTAATAACATTTCCAGTTGAGTGTAATTTCTTAATTATTACTATGATGGTGGAAATTGGCATTTTCAGTGCTTTTGCTATATTCTTATAGCCAGTTCTCATTTTGTGAAGCTCAACAACCTTTTGCTGCACATCACAGCTATATTCCTCGGTCTTACCTATTGTTATGAATGACTAAGGGAATTTGTTTTACCTCATATTTGTACCCCTGTGAAACAGGAAGTCATGGTTGAACAATTTCCTGTTCCTAGTCACCCAGCTGTACAATTTAAAAAATAAATAAATCAATCAATGGGAATATACTTCAAATATATTTTTCTCAAATGAATTCCCTTAGTCATTCATAACAATGGGTAAGACCAAGGGTATGTACAGTGATGGAAAAAAGTATTTGATCCCCTGCTGATTTTGTACGTTTGCCCACTGACAAAGAAATGATCATTCTATAATTTTAATAGTAGATTTATTTGAACAGTGAGAGACAGAATAACAACAAAAAAATCCAGAAAAACGCATGTCAAAAATGTTATAAATTGATTTGCATTTTAATGAGGGAAATAAGTATTTGACCCCTCTGCAAAACATGACTTAGTACTTGGTGGCAAAAGCCTTGTTGGCAATCACAGAGGTCAGACGTTTCTTGTAGTTGGCCACCAGGTTTGCACACATCTCAGGAGGGATTTTGTCCCACTCCTCTTTGCAGATCTTCTCCAAGTCATTAAGGTTTCGAGGCTGACGTTTGGCAACTCGAACCTTCAGCTCCCTCCACAGATTTTCTATGGGATTAAGGTCTGGAGACTGGCTAGGCCACTCCAGGACCTTAATGTGCTTCTTCTTGAGCCACTCCTTTGTTGCCTTGTGTTTTGGGTCACTGTCATGCTGGAATACCCATCCACGACCCATTTTCAATGCACTGGCTGAGGGAAGGAGGTTCTCATCCATGATTTGACGGTACATGGCCCCATCCATCGTCCCTTTGATGCGGTGAAGTTGTCCTGTCCCCTTAGCAGAAAAACACCCCCAAAGCATAATGTTTCCACCTCCATGTTTGACGGTGGGGATGGTGTTCTTGGGGTCATTCCTCCTCCTCCAAACACAGCGAGTTGAGTTGATGCCAAAGAGCTCCATTTTGGTCTCATCTGACCACAACACTTTCACCCAGTTGTCCTCTTAATCATTGGCAAACTTCAGATGGGCATGTATATGTGCTTTCTTGAGCAGGGGGACCTTGCGGGCGCTGCAGGATTTCAGTCCTTCACGGCGTAGTGTGTTACCAATTCTTTTCTTGGTGACTATGGTCCCAGCTGCCTTGAGATCATTGACAAGATCCTCCCGTGTAGTTCTGGGCTGATTCCTCACTGTTCTCATGATCATTGCAACTCCACGAGGTGAGATCTTGCATGGAGCCCCAGGCCGAGGGAGATTGACAGTTCTTTTGTGTTTCTTCCATTTGCGAATAATCACACCAACTGTTGTCACCTTCTCACCAAGCTGCTTGGCAATTGTCTTGTAGCCCATTCCAGACTTGTGTAGGTCTACAATCTTGTCCCTGACATCCTTTCAGCTATTTGGTCTTGGCCATGGTGGAGAGTTTGGAATCTGATTGATTGATTGCTTCTGTGGACAGGTGTCTTTTAAACAGGTAACAAGCTGAGATTAGGAGCACTCCCTTTAAGAGTGTTCTCCTAATCTCAGCTTGTTACCTGTATAAAAGACACCTGGGAGCCAGAAATCTTTCTGATTGAGAGGGGGTCACATACTTATTTCCCTCATTAAAATGCAAATCAATTTATAAAATTTTTGACATGCGTTTTTCTGGATTTTCTTGTTGTTATTCTGTCTCTCACTGTTCAAATAAACCTACCATTAAAATTATAGACTGATCATTTCTTTGTCAGTGGGCAAATGTACAAAATCAGAAGGGGATCAAATACTTCTTTCCCTCACTGTATATTTAACAAATATATTTTTTTTGATAAACCTGTGTTGTGTTTGCGATTGTTTGATAGCAATGAGAGAGGAGTATAAAAATTAAAAAGGTTAAACAATAAAGACAATAAAGACAATTTTTTACAGCCTTCTTTGCTCATATTAACAAAGGGTGCCATTAGTGTAGGACACTGTATATTTTAAGTGTAGAAATGAAGGGTTCTATGTACTGTAAAAACCCCTCAAAACAGGGTTTCAGATAAAGTCCCTTTAGAAATCCAAACTCATAAGGTCTCCTAACTATCTAACTAATCTAAAGCTCACTTTTGAGCCTCTGAAATATTTTTTTACATTCACCACTGACAAACATACATATGAAATTTTTCTTCACAAATTAAATACAGAATGCTGATGGACCGAATTGTAATTGTAACCATTTAGCAAGGTTTAGACCTTTACTAATATTCAAGCCATGGGAGTAATTATATCGAAATTATACTATAAAAGTATTCTCCAAAAAAGAGAAGCAAAAAAATATTAAAGAGCAGATACAGAACAGAAGAAATGTGTTTCCAAAGAGCTGGAATTGTTCCACCTGGCAATAACAAAAAGGCTTGTTGTTCAACAGTTCTTGATTTATTGTTGATATTTATCAGGATGGCCATGTGGTAGAAGCTCTGTGTATCATTGCGTGTGTTGGCATTTGCAGTGACAGCCTGAATTGAGGTATGAGTCCAGCCCTGGGAAACAATGTAATCCCCAACATGCCTGCAGACTAAACTAATACCACTGATAAAACAATGAATAGCAATTTGACTCAATATTTAGAGCAATGAAGTGAATTTGCAGTGTAAGACCTAAATACTTTACACACAATCAAAGTTGTTGGACCTCAGAGGTAAATATAAGGGTATGCTGAATGGACTTGCTGAACATCATCATAGCTCCCAGCAATGTGCTTCTTGAATATCCAGAATTTTATTTGACATTGAGAGATTTGAAAGACTACCCAGGACATAACACAAGCAGTCTAATATGGTATGGGTCCAAACATTATGGAACAGATGCTGTACATTCCTCACTCTTGTAATTACATTCAATTCCTATTAGTTTCACTGTAGGTACTGCATAATTAATACTAGTTAATAAATAATATGCATTAAGACAGTGGTTCTGAAACAGTTTTGGCTACATTACTTCCTTCAATGGCCTATGTCCCATTTTTTTAGAAACTGTAATGGAAAAGAACATACAGCAAATGATTTGATGCTATAAAGGCGTATTTGATGTCATGATTTCCTATATATTGTGTAATACATTATTGTATGTACTGTATATCAGCAAGAAGTAGAAATTATTTAGTAATATATACCAAGATCCTTTGTTTAATGTAAAGCCAGTTCATACGCAATCATCCTGTTTTGTCTTCTAGAAAAGTTGATAGCTGTTGTTTTTTGTTTGTTTGTTTGTTTGTTTGCTTGTTTGTTCTTTTTAGTAAGCTGTTTGTCCATTTTACTTCTCATTTGTGATTCTGTATTATTGTATAGCAACAACATGTGGCCAATTATAGCCAGTTCTGAGGTTCGGTAATTCTTAGTTGCTTATTAAATTTGTTTTAATCATATTTATATTTCTAATCATATTAAATTAGAATTTCTTTTAAAATATCTGTAGGCCTATTATTTTCACTGAAAAAACAATTTTCTACAATGTACGCTTTGTAGTACCCCATTTACCCCATTTAAGAAATACTGCTTTAAGATATGTTTAAATATGTACTAAACTAGGATTTAAAGAGGTTAAGCTGATTTGACATCTCCATTGCATCCATCCTAGGGTAAAATAATGGATCCCTCCTCTTCTTGAGGCCTAAAATATCGACCCATCTTCATCTGAATTACTTCACTTGCAGGTAGTTACACAGGGTGAACATAAATCAGAGTATGAAGTCAGTACTTCATACTTCAAAGCATATGTTGAGAGTACTTAGATTAAAACTAAATAGATTAAGTCTCAATTCGCCTACTATCTGTCATAAATAGTATCTGAGCTTAGAATCAGTGTGTCCCAAACCTAAGTATATTGAAGTGAGTATCCCTAGGGTACGGATGGTCTACTTATTGTTTCCGGTAGAATTTTGAAGTGTGAAACCACGAACACTTTTTCAGCTAATATTGCCACAACTCCTTGTGCAAGGGAGGAGGAGTTTTGTGACAGTTTGTTTTGCAAAATTCAAGGACACATTTTAGAGAGATACAAATGAAATGTGGAAAAATAAATCAAGGGAATGGTAAATTAAATTATATAGTATAAATTATATAAAGAGTAATGAATGAAAAAAAGCTGAAATGCAACAAGGAGTTTTTTTAACAGTTACATTGTGCATAACTAGGCAACAGTGTTCTCTTCCGTTACATGACGTGTTAGTGCCAGTACTTGCATATTCTTTTATTAAACGCTCAAAAGTATGTACTTTTTCTTCACAAAAAGAGCACATATTTTTAGTGCATAGTATAAGTAGGTGAACTGAGATGCAGGGATAGAGAACAAGTAAGTAACAAGTGAATGTCTGCAGAGGTATGAATTTAATGAAATCTAGTTATATTTTCTGGTACAGTGGAAAGGGACAAAAAAAAAGAGAAGTGCTAAAAAGCACAGTGTGAATTTAAATAAAAATCATCGTGTCCTCATTCCCTCTTCCACCTATCGGGGTGTCACAGCATGAAGTGATCCTAGATCTAAACCATTTTCCACCACCAGCCAATTAGTAATACAAGCAGACATAAACAGGAAATCCTACATCCATGACTGAAACACAGGGAAGAGGTTAGAATCCGTCTTTCTCAGTATTAGTAGTATCAGTATCCTTCAAGCAAATTTGATGTCAGCTAGACTTTGTTGGTCATTTTAATAAACCATAGCAACAACAAATGCTACAAACATAATCTGCATTTGAACATGTGGAAGGACACAAATATAACATTTACAAAATTATTATTTTTAGCACATTGTAAAAGACATAATGACAAATTTACGTCCAATCTAGGCTAAAATAGCGCTTACGTTCCACTGGTGCAACCAGCTGCTAATATTATTCAAATTTTAAGTCTGATCAATTTCAGCAAGTGCATATTACAGAACATAAATAAAGTCCTCATAAATAATAGGCTGTAACCACAAATGCTTAGGTTGCAGTGTCGGTTCACATCCCATAAACTGTGTTTATGATCTCATTTAGTACAAGAGAAGCCAACCACTTAATATAAACATGTACTGTGAGCTAAACTCACAAACAGAAAGTGAGGAAAGTGAATAAAATTCACGGACAATTGCAGAAGCTCATGGGAAGTCTTAAAAAGTCTTTTAGAGAAAAACAATGAGAGCCATAAATTAAGAGCTTGAGATCAGCTATAAACAGCACAGTGACACTGATTTTTCTCTGCCAGAACTTTTGGCTTACAAGATGATGCATTTCAACACCCAATATGTCAGCTGAATCAACTAAATTCACATTAATATTGACAAATTTTGTCTTCACAACATTTAATTGTATTATTTTTTTCATTATTTTTATATAAAATATTGTTATTATTTTATACATTTTATAAGTGCATTTTATTTCTCAGTGATCATAACAAAGTATACCATTTTCAACTAGCAAGATTTAACTACAATTGTAAGGTGTTCTGAATGTTCTCACTGTCAAAATTGTCAAGGTCCAGCAAGATTCATTAGCTATTATTTGCAGTACATTTTTATGGCCAAGAATAGTCATATTTGTTTTGAGAATCTAAACTTAACATGGGGTTAAGCAGGATCTTAGATGGTCATGTTCTGCTTACAGTATAATGTGATGTGAGCTGTGTATACTTGAGCATCGAAGCTCCCTCACATAATTAAGAGGAACATTTAGAAACAATTTGGGTGATGTCCAAAAATGGTATTTGTCTATATTTAGATGATATCTAAAAAAGGAGCAGATGGTTTGCATAAAATGATAAATGAAATTTAGACTACCTATCTAGCATCTGGTTATGTGACATGTAAATTTTAGAATGCAAAGTAAACCCAGTCCAATTCCTGAATTCATATATATTTATACAAATAAATAACAGTGACTATGTCTATTAAAATTCAACTGTCAATCCAGTGTGTAAAGCACATAAATGTGCTGTTTTCGGTTATGTGCTTTTTCTTCTGAGAAGACGTTTGATTTCAGGAGAACAAAAACCATTACCAACAACCAATGACTGTATATTCTGACCAAAATACTGAATCATTCAGTGAATGTCATATGAACAAAAATAACGTGAATGTAAAATTGGGAACTTTTTATTTCCTTTGAAAACGTTACCTGGCATAGCAGTCAAAGGACTCAGATATCAGTATATCTAATCCATATGTAAGCACAGGACACAACCATTAAGTTCTCACAGGTACAGTAACAATACAGCATCAATTAACAATTTAGCACCAGAACCATTAAACCCCACTAATATTTCAATATAAACACATTTAGTCTGTTTAGGGTGCCAATCCATCGCAGGGCACAATCACATACATATTCACACACTAGGGACACTTTGGACATGCCAATCAGCCTACTCTTTGGACTGGGGGAGGAAACCAGAGTTCCCGGTGGAAATCCCCGCAGCACAGGGAGAACATGCAAACACCACACACACGGGCCACGGTGGGATTCGAACCCCTGACCCTGGAAGTGTGAGGCAAACGTGCTAACCACTGTGCGCCATTTAGTTTAAGACCTCTCATATTTTTGGTGATATAAATGGACAGCAGGATGCATAAACTGGACAGTTCAGAAAACAGCAAGGCAGGGTAAATATAAAATGGTAAAATGGGCAGCTGTGGCTCAGGTGGTAGAGAGGGTTGTTCACTAACCGTAGGGTTGGCGGTTCGATTCCCGGCCCACATGACTCCACATGCCGAAGTGTCCATGGGCAAGACACTAAACCCCAAGTTAGCACCTTGCATGGCAGCTCTGCTATCATTGGTGTGTGTGAGTCTGTGTGTGAATGGGTGAATGGGTGAATAAGACACAGTGTAAAGCGCTTTGGATAAAAGCGCATATAAGTGCGCCATTTACCATTTAAATATAAAACAGTTATATAAACTAAAAAAATACAAAAGGTCAAAAACCAAACTTCACTGAAATTACAAAAAAGATACTCAGTACAAAGAATTGACATACTCAAAATACAATATGTAGCAGTATATTGGAGGCCATAATCAGTCCAGCAAGAAATTGGTACAGTTAATAAAGAAGGAGGTGCAGGGTGGTGTCTGAACAGAAAAGGTCTACACTTGGACAAGAAGAATCTATATGTTGGTTTCTACCAAAGTTCCACAGCTCAGCAACATAAGATGTCATCCAGTAGTATATTCTGGGGCAAATGGAAAGAACAAATGGACCAGTAAGGTGATAAAAGCAAAGGTTTATGGGACAGTAGAGGATGTACCCAAAAAAGCCAGGTGAAAGGCTAAAATCTGGATCACTATTCAGGGAGTGCATTATAACCATCATATCACAGAGCACCTTACTCAGCCAGAAGTAAGAGTAGCAGAAGGTCTGAGGATGTAAGGGCTGTGGCTGTAATGGCCACATGGGTTGGAGCAAAGATATGGAAGAAATAGAGAGAGGAGTACAGGTATGGAGAAAAAGAAAATGACAGAGAAGAAGGATATTGCAGTGGTTGATCCTCTGATGACTTGGCTATGACCCTTGACACTAACAAGGGTCAACAGAGGATCTGCTGAAGACTTGTGTGTCTATAGTTTGATTTATAAGAGGGCTATGAAAAGAAATATCATCATTGGAGAATGTAATGCTCAAGGGTAGCTCTTGGGTATACTATAATATACTCTCTACTCCACAAAGAGGTCTGGGACTGTTTGGGTAATTCTGTGACCAAACAAAGGAGCCATTATTGCGACTAGGAAAAGTAAAACTCCAGGGGTGGAAAATTACTCTTGCCTCTTTGGTTTGTCTTGCTGTAGAGACCCTTGAAGGTTCTTTGCAATAAGGGGTTTCCCTACCAGAGAACATTCCAAGTAGAGCCCCTTTAGGAAGTTAAGAATCCTTTCATTGAACACTATACTTTCATTGTACACTAAAGGTTCCTCAGACTGGTGTACACTGTCATTACCATGCCAGTTCATTCAGCCCAGGCTAAATGCCAAGCTTGAGACCACACTGAAACCACAATATCTCATCATTTCAATGCCTGTATTGTGCTTCTTTCTTAAGTGAATTTAATTCAATGCATTTAAAATCCCCAGTTTCTCAGACATTCTATGTTTCCATATTCCTTAGCCAACTCTTAGAAGAACTGAAACAACATGCAAGATATTTCAAAATAAAACACAGTGATCTAATGTTTTTCAGTAAGAGTGGGGAAAGAAACCCTAAGTACAAACAAAATGAAAGAAGCAGATTCCCTCAAGCAAGGCTCAAACAGGCAAAGTATCATCCACTGACGTCAGTGTAAGATGTTACTTCATCTTTTTCATCAAGTGGACAACTTTCTCTATGTTCTATGTGATTCTTCATATGTAATCTAAGGTGTAAACACACTGGTTGTTGTTGTTTTTTTTGCAGTACTAGCAACAGAAAAGCTTAACTAATCACTTTCCATTCTCAAGGGAGCTTTGGTCATCACCAGTGTCCTCTCCATTCTGTTTTTCCCTTAGTCTCTCATGCAGCAAGTATGCTATTACTCAGGCCAATCTTAATCAGTTCCCTAACCTTCCATAACGTCCACAAAATTCAGTTTAGGGGCTATCATGGGATAGCTCATTATAAAGAGAAGCCAGGGTTCCAGGTTTTTTTTTTTTTTTTTTACCTGTTCTGGTTTTTACATTCACTTTAGTTTTGGTATCTTGATTGTCTTAAGTTACAAAATAATAAAATTCATTGAGTCATAAAACTTTTTATGATGAAACAGGGAATGTTTGCTATTTCCAATCCAGAATACAAAATATTACACAGAAAATATTTCTTCATATATGTAATGGTTTCTTTCCAAAGGGAATTGGCTTGATCATACCATTGCGCACATCATGCAATGTTTTGGACGGCCAGAGAGCACATGGCGGCAGGGTGGGGCCGCCGACACACCCACGGCTCGTGAATGGTGCACCACGCAGAAGAATTCCACCATCCAGCAAGCAAGGGGAGAGTATAAAAGGGTGATATTCCACTTGCAGAGGAGAGAGAAGTATCTCCGAGCATGTGCGTAAATCTCTGGCATGCTTTAGGCGATTTTGCCGACACGTGCACGTCTGCTAATCGCCATTGTGTGTTCTTTCTGGTTTCAGGCTACTCCGACTTGAGTGACGGCTCCGCCCCCTCCGCTGTAACTGCAGACGGCTGAGACCCTCACCCACTGATCGCACTTCAACCTACACACACACACACATGCGCACCCGCACTCCCCTCACCAACAGTCGTAAATAAAGATTCCTCCACGCATAACGCTGAAACGGCCTCCTGCGTGTCTGTACTCCGCCCACCGCTGGCTAAATTCCCTACACTCATCAATGTTAATATTCTTTCCAGGGAATGATAGATGGATCAGAGAAGGTCACTGTGTCTTTATAAACTCGGTGTGAAGGTAATTAAATTCATCCTCCCTTTGGCCAACACCTCTCATCAGTTTAAAACCAGATTCATTCTTAACTCATCACAACGTTTTATGGTGAGGCTTTCATTCATGTGAAAATATAATCTGGGTAAAGTATAAGAACACTGATATTATTATTTGCCTACTGGCTGTTTATATGATAAATATATGTGACAGCAAGTAGGTACGTTTGAAACAAAAACAAATCTTCAGATACATTGGTTTCATACCATTATTTCGACATACCATGCTTGTTTGTTTTTTTGCATTAATTTGTGAATCCATTTAATGCTTGAAACATTATTTTACATAAGTCATCCATTATTACTTATGAAAAATGTACATTTTAGTGTCTCACAACATTCACTCAACCATGGTGTCTGAAAATGTTTCACCTTTATGAAATATTTGGAATACTCCACAAGTCGCATGTTAAACCAGAAAATATATGGTCTTAATTGCATGAAGATCACAGGAAGGGAAAAAAAGTAAGTTCTTTTTTGTTTCATTTAATTTTCATGACTTGGCAATATTGACTGACAAGGTCACTTTGAAATTATAATCTTGTTACCCAAAGTATATATTTAAAGCAAATTATATATGTATGCATGTATATATGTATATACAGTATCTCACAAAAATGAGTACACCCCTCACATTTTTGTAAATATTTGATTATATCTTTTAATGTGACAACACTGAAGAAATTACACTTTGCTACAATGTAAAGTAGTGAGTGTACAGCTTGTGTAACAGTGTAAATTTGCTGTCCCCTCAAAATAACACACAGCCATTAATGTCTAAACCACTGGCAACAAAAGTGAGAACACCCCTACGTGAAAATGTCCAAATTGGGCCCAATTAACCATTTTCCCTCCCCGGTGTCATGTGACTTGTTAGCTGCCAGCATTGCTGCAGAGGTTGAAGGGGTGGGGGGGTCAGCCTGGCGTATGGTCTGACCCCCCATACGCCGCACACTGCATCAAATTGGTCTGCATGGCTGTCGTCCCAGAAGGAAGCCTCTTCTAAAGATGATGCACAAGAAATCCCGCAAACACTTTGCTGAAGACAAGCAGACTAAACACATGGATTACTGGAATCATGTCCTGTGTCTGATGTAACCAATATAAACTTACTTGGTTCAGATGGTGTCAAGCGTGTGTGGCGGTAACCAGGTGAGGAGTACAAAGACAAGTGTGTCTTGCCTACAGTCAAGCATGGTGGTGAGAGTGTCATGGTCTGGGGCTGCATGAGTGCTGCTGGCACTGGGGAGCTACAGTTCATTGAGGGAACCATGAATGCCAACATGTACTGTGACATACTGAAGCAGAGCATGATCCCCTCTCTTCAGAGACTGTGCCACAGGGCAGTATTCCAGCATGATAACGACCCCAAACACACCTCCAAGACGACCACTGCCTTGCTAAAGATGCTGAGGGTGAAGGTGATGGACAGCCCAGTGCATGTCTCCAGACCTAAACCCTATTGAGCATCTGTGGGGCATACTCAAATGGAAGGTGGAGTAGCACAAGGTCTCTAACATCCAACAGCTCCGTGATGTCATCATGGAGGAGTGGAAGAGGACTCCAGTGGCAACCTGTGAAGCTCTGGTGAACTCCATGCCCAAGAGGGCTAAGGCAGTGCTGGAAAATAATGGTGGCCACACAAAATATTGACACTTTGGGCCCAAAGTTTTCAATTAGGAGTGTACTCACTTTTGTTGCCAGCGGTCATTTCTTCACTGTTGTCACATTAAAAGATATAATCAAATATTTACATAAATGTGAGGGGTGTACTCACGTTTGTGAGATACTGTGTATATATATATATATATATATATATATATATATATATATATATATATATATATATATATAAATAAAATGCCCTTACTGTTTTTATGCCATTGGCAAGGATAGTTGTTAACTACATTTTTTGTATTTTATAATTTTATTTTTTAAAAAGTCAATGATTACTTTCATCCATATCACTCATTTAACTCGGTGAAATAGAGCTCATGAAGCAAAAAAAGAGAAAAAAAAGACATTTCACACATTGATATCAGGGTTAAGTTTAGAAAAATGCCATATATGTGAAGCTTGGTCAAAATGATGAATCTAAAATATAATAAGGTTGGTAGTAGAACTGACATCGATCACAGCTGGCTATGATCAAATAGCCAGATTACTGATAAGTGTGTTTGGAAAGATTATTAAAGTGTAATTTGAGATAATTAAAGTGTTTTAAAAGTGTTAAAACTAATCAAAAGATATTATACGTTTTATATATCTTCATATTTGCATTAGAATTACTGGTTTATGATAGGACATTCCCCTAGCTATTCAAGTCTTTTTCTAGTACAAATCACAAATTCTCCTGAGGCATTATAAATGCATGTTCTAAAAACAGCATAATTTCACTCCATCCACAAACTGAACAGGCTTTAGCTTTATTTCCAGCAGTCAGTGGTAAAACCACTAATAGGTGTTAATATTGGTTTTGGTATCCACTGAGGACATTCAATCTGAAGAAGAAGGAAAAAATGAAAAACATGAACTGTTAAGCCTTTATGACATGAATTACCCCCCTGTTAGAAGCCAACTCATCAAACACTGTGCAATGTGTTCAGCAAATAACTACTATTTAATGACATAGGAGTGTGTTGAATAAGTGTGGATGATCCTCTGGCAAGCTGGAGAAAAGTCTGTCAAAAATCAAACTCATGTTTTGGTCAATAAACCACAATAGCTTTTTTGTGGTGTTTTCACACAGTTCTCTTCAGTATGATGCCCTGAATAACCTCTGAGATGTGCATAGTTTGTTAACCTCTCCTAAAACTATTTTGCATTTTGCAATTTTAAGAGCAGTTTCACTTTATAATCTCTTGTCAGATCTGTAGAATCTATGTGATTCCTATGTGCACTCCCTGGAAAATTTAATAGGGACACTTGTACCCCCGTACATTCATGCAATTACTCCTGCATATTTCAATTTACATTTCAATCAGCCAATCATGTGGCAGCAGCACAGTTTTGTGGGCAGTTTGGAGTGCTCCAAAAACTATTGTGCATGACAATCCCAGAAGATCAGCAGTCCGTGAAATACTCAAACCAGCCTGTCTGTCACCAACAACCATGCCACAGTTAGAATCAGCTAAGATGAATGTGCAGGTGTAAAGTCCCATCCATCTTCTATACCGTTTATCCTTCCTTCAGGGTCACGGGGAGGTGTAAAGTTGTTTCTAATAAAATGAACAGTTAGTGTATGTTGGTTTAGCTGTGACATTGTGAGACAATGAAGCTTTTACAATGAAGCCTATGTCAACAAAGTCTTTATCCTCCACTAAATATCCTTCTAGGGCACAAATTACTTTCTCTAAGGGGGTCAGCTGGTACATGCCATAAACTAGGACCACAATAAAAGCATACTGCTTTTCACGACCTTGCTGAAAGTCTTTAATCAGGATATTTTAAAACTGTGAAGGAAAATTTTCAACTGTGAAAATCATCAGGATAGGATGCTAGTCCAAGTGTTGAGGTTCATTTTCATACATGTCAGCATACCAATTAAAAAGTGTTTTTCCTGATTCCATAAAGATTTGCAGTCAGGCCTTCTCTGCAGCACTGGAGAAAGTTCTACCTCTCAGAATATTCGTAGGAACCACCCCTCACCCCCAAAATGAACCCATTAGCAATCTGGATTTTTCCATGTTCATGATGATCTTAAATTACTCTTGAATTTTAAACCATTATAAATTATACTGTAAATGTTGCGTAATAAATTGGTTAGATTTTCAAGAGGGAAAGGCACTGCTAATGTGACAAATGAACATTTCTACACCTCAAAAATGATGTTATGAGCTATGAATATGCATGATACACAAATAGGAATGGGCCAATGTCCTTCTGCCATTCCAGCCCCATCCCTTTCCCTTGCTATCCTTCCCATACTATGCTAGTACAGCACTACATACATTCAGGAAATATGACCCTGTATGTGTGAACAAAATGACTCTGATGAGGGGGCACCTGCCCACCAACACTGGCTAATTGTACACATATCATAATTCAGTCAGTTTATTGAACAGTGTTAGAGTTAATGTACTGTACAATTGTATACTGTATGTCATGTTAGAACATATATGGCCAGCTAGTTAAATGCTAGTAAACTTGCTTGCATTTAGGTTAACACTATGAGTGATTTCAGTATCAAAGTCACAATTTACATTTTAAAATAAGAAATACTAAATAACCTGCCTATCATACTGGACAGAGAAATATATTATATGTGAAATTATCTTATTCAGTTAAAAGTGGAAATATGCAGACAAAAATCAAAAGTAAAAAGTATTTTTTAACTGATCAAATTGAGTTAATGTCATGTTTTGATGTGAAACGTAACTTCTGTTACTCATATATAACTGTTAAAAGATGTTTTTTTTGTTTTAAAGCAATTACACAATTTTGTGTAGGTGATGAAAACATAATTCAATCTCTGTAGTTTTCTTGTCATTTGCATCATTAATGCTACATAGTTTGCTAATGAATTCATGAGTAAAATATAATGTAACCAAAATTTACCATTAGCTAGAATTTAACTTGCTACCTAGACAATTTATGTTAGCTACTGGAACCAGTGCTAATGTAACTTAGCATTAGCAAAGGAAATGGGTTAAATTAAATAAATTAGATAAAATTTAGATAAATATAGCCAGCTATTGTTAGGAAATTAGCTAAATGTACCACAAAATGCTTTTTATTTTTTTTTAGATTGGATGGTATTCATGACTTCTAGTGAGACACCTTGTTTTATATGAATGTTTGCTTACTCCAGCATATTGGAACATTTACTGAGGTAAGGCCAGGAGTTCTTATCCTCAGGTTCCACACTGCAGTCTTGTGGCTTATCCATCTGCAGAGGCACACAGATAGTTGAAGGGTTAACTACTGTACATTGTGTAGCATCAGAAGGTCACCACAGATGAAAAATTGGCTAGATTCTTGATAGTTTTTATTCTTGATTGGATGTTAAACTGAAACAATTGAATGCTAAAGTGGAATGATGCTAAACTGAGACAATTTGATTGATGTACAACATACAGTCATTAGCTTGATGGAAGAGGAAGAGACCTTTAAGATTTTTAACAAGAACATAAAGTGCTAAATAAAAATGTAAGAAGTGACACATATTTTTTTCTTAGAAATATAAGTAAGAGTACAAGTATTCGATTTCAATAATACTCAATTAAAGTATAAATATCTAAGAATAATTCTGATAGTGGTCAATCTAAACCTAGGGACAACTAGGAGTTTCGTACAGGGGTATAGGGATGGGGGAGATGTAAACTGGAGCAAATGGAGCAAAGTCATGTAAGGTTTTATAGTCATAAGCAGGATTTTGAATTGGATGCAGGCTGAAATTGGTAGCCAGTGTAGCTTATGGAGTATAGGAGTAATGTGAGCATATTGTATGCTGCTGTATGGTATTAACAAGGAGACAATATGAAGGAATTTTCCTTAGTCAGGACAAGTAGTGATAATAACATGGGCCAACGTTTCAGCATCTTTTGTGTTTTGTATTCCAGCAACTTTTGTGAACGGGGTCTAAAATATTGTCCAGGATTTACATTACAGAGAAAGGTTTTATAATGTCCCAATAAATGTTAATGGCAAGGTCCGGACATCAGATGTGATGGGACCAGGGAAAACACTAAAATGTACAGGACAGAAGGTACTCCAGGAAGAAGGTTGGGAACCTTTGCTCAAATCCTCAGTTTATCTCAAACTGAGCATTACACATTTCAAATCAATTTATACAGAAGTATTGAGAAAGAATATCTGTTTTCATTAAAACAATATTTAGTTTGTGTTTTTGACCCACATACCTAGTCATTTCATAAGAAACAGTCAATAATGAGGATTTAACCATTTAATTATCATATTTTTGCAACTGAAAGTGTATTGATTGTTAATTAGGAACTGGAACATCAAGATTTTATTTGGGTTTTTTTTTATTATTATTATTTTTAAGTTGGCCAGGTGGTTGCCTTAAGTGAGCTAGTCCTTCCTGAAAAATTCTGTGGTAATCCTAACATGCCAGTGGACTCTTGCAGGCCAAAATTCTTTCCAGTCAAATTGAAAGTTTTATTTCAAACAGTGGAAGTCATAACTTGCAATATGACATTCCTGTTACAGAGCTGTACAGACTTTCCATCAGCTAACAATGGCATATAGGAAAAGTTGCTTCACATTACATACTGTGAGGCCTTGTAGTCTGACCAAATAAATTATGATGAATAAAATATGCTTTGTGTATTTGAACAGCCAGTGTATTGCCTTACTCTTGGCTCTGCTTGGATATTATGTCAGGCACTATGCAGATCTTGCACTGGCAATATACTGTACATATTTCTTCTACATTTGATGCATAACAGTGTCCAGGGTTGCAGTTGTGAGGGTCAAAAAAAGATTTCATTTTCAGGCCCTCCCATAGTTGAGACATTACATATCCACTTGTTTCATATGTCTCTGGTTATGGTCACTGTTGTGTAAATTAGTTATATTGAAAAGATATTGAAAATGTCCTTGGGGAAATAAACAGTCATCTGTATTTTTATTTAGTGTTCTGTCAAATTTTAAGAACAAACTGTATATCCAGGTAATGCTGTTTATTGTTTATCAGAATGTACATCTGCCATCAACTTGGTGGGTACAATTTCTCACTGGAATATTAGTGTTAGCAAGTATCCTACCTAGTGTCATTTGACCTACATTTTCAATGAATAGGCATGTTGGTGCACCTGGTAATGTTAGTTACATCTCCAGAGTCTGAGTTCTTCTGGGTACTCTGGTTTCCTCCCAGGAGATGAATGAAAGAGAATGACTTTGATATATTATTGTAACCATGCATTATGTTATACTTATCCAAGATGGTGGCGCAATGGTAGTATGTAGTGGCCACTCCGGATTCAAAATGGTGCTATTTTTGTTTCTTAGCCTGATTTTTTAAAGCGACGTTGGAGCAATGTCTGCCATCGCCAGACACTGCTAAAATACAGATATCATGTAACAACCAACCTGCATGATGATCTGCTTGAGAAGCAATGTGATCTCTGCATGCAGGGACCAGGCCTCTAGTGTTGCATGATAGCAGTGGCCCAGGGAGGGGACATTGTAAGCTGTGGGCAAGGAAGCAGAAGCACAGAAAAAGGTTGGGGGTTCATGCTAGGCTAAAAGCAAACCCTAACTGGCCAGCTCTCCCGTCCATCCTGCTCCCCAATGTCTGTTCCCTGGATAATAAATTGGACTACATCCTACTCCAGCAGACCTCATGCATGAGCTGCAGAACACATACCCTGATGGACTGTTTATCATCACTGGAGATTTGAACCATGTGAATCTCAAGTCAGTGCTCCTTAAATTACATCAACATGTGGACTTTGCAACAAGAGGTGTGAACACGCTGGATTTTGTTTACACAAACATCCCTGGCATGTACTGGGCATGGACCCTCCCCCACCTCTTCTACTCTGACCATATCTCTGTTATGCTAATCCCAGCATACAAACTGTTTGTCAGATGCTCAAAACCGGTTTTGAAGCAGGTGAAAACCTGACCAGGAGTCATGTCTACTCTGCAGTACTGTTTTGAGCACACTGACTGGCACATGTTCAGGGTGGTTGCAACCAATAGCGATTCCACCAACTTGGAGGAATACATGGCATCAGTGACCAGCTACATCAGCAACTGCAGAGATGATGTCACTGTCTCCAAGAACATCACTACATGTTCCAACCAGAAGCTGTGGATGACTGCAGAGGTGCATGCATTGCTGAAGACCAAAGACTCTGACTTCAGAACAGGTGACAAGAAGAAGAAGAGCGAGGGGCAAACTGTCCCAGGCCATCAGAGAGGCAAAGCACACACACCCCAGAAAATCCACTTCATGGACAGCGGCAACACACAACGCATATGGCAGGACATTCAGGCCATCAGCAACTATAGGACAACATCACCCTCCTGTGACAATGATGCCTCCCTTACAGATGCGCTGAACAACTTCTACGCTCGGTTTGAGGTACAGAATGACATGGCGGTGAGGAAGACCAACTCTCCTCTAAATCAACCATGGTTGATGGGAGGAAATCTCCATGCAGAGTCAACCCATGAAAAGCTGGTGGACCAGACAACATTCCTGGCAGAGTGCTCAGAAGATGTGCAGACCAGCTGGTGGATGTTCTCACTGACATTTTCAACATCTTCTTGAGCATCACCATCGTTCTAACGTGCTTCAAGGCCACTACCATTGTCCCTGTGCCAAAGAAGTCTTCAGTGTCCTGCATCAATGACTACTGTAACATTGCACTCACACCCATCATCATGAAGTGGTTTGAGTGGATCGTCATGAGGCACATCAAGACCCTGCTGCCCCCTCACTGGACCACCTGCAGTTCGTGTATCGCCCCAACTGCTCAACAGATAATGTCATCGCCACCGCACTACAACCTCCTGGACAAATAGGACACCTACGTTCAAATGCTGTTCATAAACTTCAGTTCAGCATTCAACACAATCATTCCTCCACACCTGATTGGAAAGATGAACCTGCTGTGCTTGAACACCTCCCTCTGCAACTAGATCTTGGACATCCTGACTGGGAGACCTCAGTCAGTCCAGATCGAGAAAATCTCCAGCACCACCACACTGAGCACGGGGGCCTCCAGGACTGTGTGCTCAGTCCACTGCTGTTCACTCTGCTGACTCACGACTGTGCAGCAATGCACAGCTCGAATCACATCAGCAAGTTTGCCAATGACATGACCGTGGTGGATCTCATCAGCAAGAGCAATGAGTCAGCATACAGAGAGGAGTTGCAGCGGCTAATGAATTGGTGCAGAGCCAACAACTTCTCTCAGAGCATGGACAAAACAAAAAGATGGCTGTTGACTTCGGGTGAGCATGGAGCAACCACTTTCCACTGAACATCGATGGCTCCTCTGTGGAGATCATCAAGAACACCAAGTTCACCTGGGGTCACCAATGGTGTTCACCTGACAACACCAGCCCCATAAGCAAGAAAGCCCGGCAGCGCCTCTACTTTAAGGGAAGGCCGAAAAAAGCCCATCTCCCACCCCTCCTCCTCACCATCTTCTACAAAGGAACTATTGAGAGCATCCTGTGCAGCTGCATCACTGCCTGGTTTGGAAATTGCACTGTATCAGATTGCAAGACCCTGAAGCGGATAGTGAGGACCGCTGAGAAGATCATCAGGGTCTCTCTTCCCTCCATTATAGACATTTACACTGCATGCTACATCCGCAAAGCCACCAGCATTTTGAATAACCCGACACAGTCCTCACACAAGTTCCTGCCATCTTGCAAAAGGTACTGAAGCATTCGGGCCCTGTAACAGTTTCTTCTCCCAAGCCATCAGGACTCCTCAGTAGACTGGACTGACAATCACACACACACACACACACCAACCCACCCACACCCACCTGCACACACACACATGGAAACCATGGATGGGGGACAGCCCATCGTAGGGCACAATTACACACACATTTACACACCAACTGGTATATAATTTTGCTTAGTTTATTCATTTGGACAGAACCCAGGCCCTGATCACACCTGGCTGGGTCACCTGTGTGAGGGTGTCTGATGTTGGAACACCAGATGACCTTAGGTTATATCACTGATGATGTGTCCAAGTTGCACCATAAGGTGTATGATAAAACCATTTTATTTCTAGGAAGTAGCAAAATTATCTGCCAAATACAATAAGTACATTTAAAGTATTAAATTAGTATTAAATTCTAGAAATACATTTAATAATATTATATGTATTTGGCTTTATTATAATCTTATAATAAGAAATATTATGTAAATTTTGCGGTGTAAATACATGTGTATGGAAAAGTTCAACAATTCACAACATTTTATCAATTTATAACATTATGAACTTAGTTACTGTGTGTCCACAGTACCGACACTGCTGCATACTGATACAAACAATAGGCCACATATTTGTTTTGAATATATTGTGAAGCTTGCAAAAAGTAGAAAGTCAAACACTAGGAGTATGTCAACACACCCTCCTTTGACAGTTCAGAGTTAACAGTAGCAAAATAAGCAAGAAACAAAGTATTCGAACACTTCACAGCATCTTGACTCCATTCTAGAATGGGAAACAAGACAAGTGTGCATAGTCGGGGCCTTTATAGGCTACCCATGTGGGGTTATGATTGTGAGATGATAACTTTGCTATTGGTACTTGGCAAAAACATGGGGCACATGTGATTACTCCACTAATTCTGAAAGAAACCAACCTAGTGGCCCAGAATAAGGACCTCTAACCCTAGAACTTTGCTGTTGTTAACCAGTAACTTCCAACATTTTTATCATGCCCCAGTAGTGAAATAATAATAATAATAATAATAATAATAATAATAATAATAATAATAATAATTGTTATTATTATTATTATTATTATTATTATTATTATTTCACCCGTTTTATATTTTATGTTATTGAATAAATCGGGGGGGGGGGGGGGGGGGGGGGGGGCTCAAAACAACCTGAAGCATCTGTTGACCACTAAATTAAGGGTACAGCCATTTTTTTGCACGGGGCTGCAAGAAACATCCCCAAACAGCATATAAATCATACTACATTTTTACCATATGTGTTTATGCACATTCCACATATGAAAAATCATTTGAAAACAGTCACTTTTTCCATCACCTGTTGTTATCTTTTAGAAATGTTTCATGCTGCACATATTTTTGTCAGTGAGGTTACAGTGCTATAACTGCTCTCTAATATAAACCACATTTTTCTTTACTCTGTGGATGTTTTTATTTCTTTCTTTCCATTGTAGGCCATACTTGACTATCGTTTAATTCCAGAATCAATAAAGGTCTTTTGTCCACCAGCCAACAGCTGTTCTGATGACTTAAATGATGTTGCTCTATCCATTTGGAAACCATTGTGCCCACCATATGAGGCCTCAGATAACGTGGCTTCTCCATGAATACAGAATTCCCTGATCACCTGTACATTCTTGCACTAATCCTTTCACTGTAATTCAGAGACCAAATACATTTGCATCCTAGTATGATATTACATTACTGATGTAAAATATACAAAGAGAGTAATGACTTGCTCTTCATCATAAAATACAGAATAAATTTGAAAAAAAAAAAAATAAAAAAAAACTGCTAAAATTTTGTGAGAAACTCAGCATTCAATTTACCGTAATTTCCGGACTATAAGCCGCTACTTTTTTCACATGCTTTGAACACTGCGGCTTAAACAATGATGCGGCTGATTTATGGATTTTTACAGGCTAACAAGCTTCATGCCGCCAAAACATTTAGCCTCTTCACATCGGACCAATGAAATTATCGAACAGGTCACAGTGGACCGATGAAACTGTTCGAATTAAATCAAACGCACTCACACCAAATTCTTCAGATCAGTCATTTTGCGCTTCATGCACACACCCCCATCATGGAAAACACACGAAGAAATGCATATGATGGAGCTTTCAAAGGCGACCGATATGGCTGTCGAAGAAGGAAATAGCATGCGAAGAGCAACTTTTGCTCAAGTCTGCCAGTGGATCCTAACAGCGTGGAGCAGTGTCAAACAATCTACCATCACCAACGGGTTTCGAAAAGCAGGACTGCTGCGTGATGAAGAGGACAGCACAAGCTCAAGGGCGAATTTGCCTCGAGACATAAGTGTCATCGAGAGCGACAATGAAAGAGAGACTGAGGAAGTGTGTGACGAAGTACCGGTAATTCTGAGGCTGTTCAATTCCGACACTGAAGAAGACGACTTTAGTGGTTTTAGTGCGCAGGAGGAAGATGAAGATAGCGATCAATGACTTTTCCTGGTAGGCAACTGTATTTTTAATTTGTTTAACCAGTTAATTACAGGCACTGTTCGGAAAAAAGCATTTATGGTACGTATTTAATTAAAAGTTTAAAAAATCTTTCTGTGTAACATCTTTCTCTGTAAATATCTCATGTTACAATGTGGACACCTGCGGCTTATAGACAAGTACAGCCTATGTATGTACAATTTTTTTTCTTCTTTTTAAAGTTAGTGGGTGCGGCTTATATTCAGGTGCGCTCAATAGTCCGAAAATTACAGTAACTGCTGCCCAAGTTCCATACTTGATTTATAAAGCAGCGGGTTGTTCAAAAAACCCTCTAACTTAAAGAACTGATTTATGCAAAAATAAGTTCAGGCTAACTTGTTCTTATTTAATGGGCCTCATTTATCAATTTTTTAGAAAAGTTATGTGTAATTTTGCATAAGTCAACTCAAACTAAAAGTTTCTGCCGAATTTACAAAAGTTTTAGAAAGGCTGACTTTCTTCATACTCACCAGTAATGTTGATCACTAATAATGTACAAAGAGAATTCCCAACACAGACTATCTGCATGTAGTCACGCCCCGACAAAACTGCACAGAGGCATTGTCATGCTGGAAGAGGTTTGGGTTTGGCCACTTAGTTCAAATGAAAGGAAATCTTCATGCTACAGAATGCAAAGACATTCTAGACAATTGGGTGATTCCAAATTTGTGGCAACAATTTAGGGAAGCCCCACAAATGGGTCTTAGTGTTTAGACTCACTGGCTTTTTTTTTTTTTTTTTTTTTTTCAGTCTAAAGTACTCTTCGTACAGGATATGTTTTCCAGACACATCTCCTAAATAATGTCGCTGGAGAAAGTCCATAGTAACTATGACTGACTCACATATAAATTGCAGTGACTGTGTTGTCACAATGTACGAATAGCCCTCACACCAAAAGGTCCATGAATACTAGATACACCTCATATCTTTAATGCAAATTGACTGCTTTCTGGAGGGTCCCTATACTGAAAGAATAGCTCACAGGATATTACAGAATCTCTATCAACAGGTAAATTGGGAATGGATATATTACCTGGGGTTATTTCAACAAGGTGCTTTCATAGAAATCAAAAGTTAGGAATCATCTTTCCAGATGCAGAAACACATAGTCTGTATAAAGTTCTGTCATGACAAATAGAGCTTAATTGCCAATACAAACACTAGAAATACAACTGTGTGTATGTCTGACTACTAGAATTAGAGCACTGTTATGCTGATATAAAAATGTTTTAAACAATATAGCAAAAACATCCTCACTTTATTTCATATCTTAGACCAGAGAACAGAGAAGGAATACAATAATTAATGTAACCTAGAAATGAGGAACAACAGGTGATACAATGTGATTTTTCATGATATCAAACTCATGGGCTGTGTCTACCAGGGAAAAAATGAAATAATCGACTAAAATAATTGACTTCAGTCAGAACAACATTGTCTGCCAGGAAATGTATTAGGGTAACTAATGGGGTGGAATTTATTAGGTACCTTTCTATGTTGAAACACTTTTGTACTTTGCACTAATTGCAGGTTTTAAAATTTTGACCTAAGGAAAAACCTCTCTCCAACACTGAAGAGAGATTGCTCTGTAAAAGATAAAAAAAAAAAAAAAACAACTATCTGAAGGCTATACATATCATGATAACACATTTTATACCTGACCTGTTTTGAGAGCACTTTGATCTAGAACTTCAGAACCATTATGAAAAATTTCTGCCATTTCATGCAACTGAATAGAACATGGCCACCTTACAAATTCTTTGTGAGTGTATCTCCCTCTCCTTTGTTTTTCCTTCAAGTGTTTGCTGGGAAAACAGATCTCCACCCCAGCTTCACTATGATGGATTAGCCTATCACTTATTTGAGAGGACAGGAATTCAGCTTTGGTTTCACTGTAACTCAGTTTAAAGTCAAGAGAGCAACACAGGAAGGACTGTATGAAACATTTTATTGGGACATGCTGAGTAGTGCTTTGATTTACCTTACATGTCTGTGGCTATGTGATGTTTGGTTAGTATAATGGGTCATTTGGGGTCTTGCTTCTTTGGTGTGAATGCACCATGAGTGACAGTAAGAGTTCATGCAGAGGTAGCATAACTTGTGGTAGTATATGAAAGCTTCATGAAGCCAAGCCATCCACATTGAACTATGCACACATTCCTCCTAGGACCAATATCACATGGACTTTGGAGAAGCAGAGTTAAGTATGGACCTGAACTGCTATTTCTGCCTGTGCTGGTGGAGCAGTGGGTCAGGTTGTTTGGACCCTCAAATAGTACAGCAAAATGCAAGCCACAACCTTCCAAAAAGTACGAGAGAATATTTACAATAAATTCTATTGTCATACAGCCATCTTTGCCTTGCTTCTTCTCACCAGACACACGTCAGACCTCATGTACATGTACCTTATGGAGCTAACGGGCCTGTGGTTGGTGCCACTTGTGTAGAGGCACTGTGTTTAATTAGCCCAATAAATTTTTCATGCAAACATAAATTTTAATTTAATTTTAACACTGGTGCTCATTGTTCTTGCCAGCTTGGGTTATACCTCACTGTTCTGCTCAAATTTTTCCACGTGCCCTGCCATCTGGCTGACTGGCAGGCCTGTAGTTAGTGTGACAAGCATACTCAAGGTACTCTTAATCTAGCCCACTACATGAGATGCACTGCTAATGTAACAACCGTTGGGCTGGGGTCATTCTTTTTCCCGCTAAACTCCAACTACAGACAGACTGGTAGCATGCAGTTGTACTTGAGTGTTTTATCCCTAACCTAACACTCTAACACCCTCTGCTCCCTGTTTAACTGCTAAGTCAGTTTGTGACGTGCGGCCCATAGCACCAGATGCATTATTTTGTATAGCATCAGTCATTAAGAAATTTACTGTGCCACATTGCATATAAGAGATATTGGCCTACAGCTATACTCTGCCCATGTGTTAGCTAACATAATGGATCATGAGCAAAGATGTTTCAGTGAGTTATTACAATATTTTCTACAATTTAGTTCTTTTACTGATTGTATTAGATAACTTCAATCTGTAGATAGAGATCCTTTTGTGGTGGAGCTGGTTGAGGTTTCATTCTTAGCAGTGGGAGACCTGGGCCAAGACATGGGGAAGCTCTACAGTAATCTAGCTTATGCACCATGACAGTTGTGGTTCGCACAATCTGTGTTGCTTGACACATGCAAATCAACATATATAATCTGGCCAGTATCCTTGTTTGGGCCTGCTTCCAAAGAAGCCCTGGAGAGAAGTGCAGCATAATTAAGTGGAATGACTTTGTGGGCCCCTAAGTTCACCACAGTCTAGTGCTATGTTTCAATGGTCACATTAATGTGCATCATTCAAACTCTAAGACACTTATGCCCTCAAGCTCCTTGCAGGCACCTGAGCTCTCCCCATTCGTCCTGGGAGAAGGGACATAACCACTGCCCCCCACCCCCAAGCACTAAAGGGCCCAGTGGATCAAACCCATGAAGGGCAATTTTTAGTTGAAACATCATTGGTAAACTATTACACCAGATCAGTGGGTAATGATGATAATAAAGTTCCACGGATATCGGGTCCTCAGTGTGATCAGATCCCAACAAGGTTGCCAGTCTGAGCCAACAATTTTGACAGAGGCACAATCGAGAAGGTGCAGGTAAAAGATAAGGCTTCAAGTAAATGCATTTTGTCATTCAGGAGGACGGCAGTTTCTTACTAATTCTCGATTTGAGAGGGCTGAAATGGTTCTTAAAAGCCCTCCCCTTTCCTAAGATGAAGTTGTATAATATACAATTCATTTCATGTAACCACAGGACTGGTTGACACTCAGTACATTTACATGGACAACAATAATCCAATATTAACCCAATTAAGACAATACTCTGTTTAAATATTGCAATATAAGTATTGCATAAGTATTAAGCATCTAAACAGCAATTTTTAATGACCTTAATCAGACTAAAGTTACTCAAAGTAAACACAAATCAAATTAAGACATGTGGAGTATTCCTGTTTTAATCGCATTATTGACATGCGTTACAGACATGTACATACCTTAATCACACTATTAACCTTGTGTGGGAGTTTTCACCGCTTTTTGCGACAGGACACGTACACACATGGCAGTGCTCAACCGTTTGACGGCAAACAAGAGAGCACGGCTGCATCCGAAACCACATACTTATCTACTATATAGTAGGTGAAATACATGTATCTGAGCTGCTATATAGTAGGCAAGTATGTGGTTTTGGATTCAGCCCATGACTTCAAGCATTTGTCTATTTGCATGTATAGCATGACTAATAATTAACTGCACTGTGAAATTAAACAGCTAAAAATGTATACGGTACTATAATGAAGACAAACTGTATGTTGATCTGTGAAATTCTGGAGTGAACGTCGGACGATGTGGCGCGGTGACATAATGATGTGTGCCATTAATCACTCTATGTTCTATAACATGTAAAACGGGAACATGAAAGGAGTATTCTAAAAGCGACTCATGTAAACACCTTAATCAGAATATAGTCTTATTCTGAATAAGGTCAATAATTAGATTACTGCTGTCCATGTAAACATAGTCATTGTTGGATCTATGAAATGTTCATATTGCCCTAGAACACATATGCTTTTTGAGATTTGCCTTCCAAGGACAAGCATTCCAATTCCAAGTTCTACTCTTCTACCTCTCTCTAGTGTCATTGTTGTGTTTGAGATGTATGTAGACAGTGCTTTTTCCTCTGATGGCCAAAGACTTCAGAATACTGCCATACTTTGATGACTTGGTGCTATGTCCAGTACTGACTCTGAGAATGCTAGGATTGCTGGTGGTAGCCCAACAGCAGTAATTCCCTTAGGTTAGCTGGAACAAGGAGACTTTAAGTAGGGGGTCATCTCCATGCAGGAGAGGGGCATGAGCTATGCAAGGGTTTCTAATGAAAGGGGCCCATTTGGGAGAGAGTTTGGACAATCCCAAATGAATAGTGAGATTTGGCACCTGTGTACTTTTGTCTCCTCAAGAGAAAACATGGTGTGAGGATTGCTACCTAGAAGTCCAGGAAAGATTCCTGAATACCATAAGCCCTAGTACATGGTCTGTATGCCCTTGGTGGAAGCTGTTCCATGAATGGTGTTGACCTCATTGACTATATCTGGTGCACAGTCCTATTTAATATAAAATACTACATTTCTTCAGACTGCTTGTCAGTGGCAAGTCTCCATCTACACTAAAGGCCTATGTAAATTATCTCTCTAGGGCAGTGGTGGGCAATGTTATCCGGAAAGGGCCGGTGTGGGTGCAGGTTTTCATTCCAACCAAGCAGGAGGCACACCTGATTCCACCTGTTTAATCAGTTGATCTTGGCTTTCAATAGATTCAGGTCTGGCTTCTGCTTGGTTGGAATGAAAACCTGCACCCACCCAGTCCTTTCCGGATAAGATTGCCCAACCCTGCTCTAGGGGCTCATAAACTTATTACAACCTTTCTGAAAGGTCTGAGGTGCCTCCATCCACTATGATTCCCCAAGAGCCTGTTGTGGAATCGAACCCTTGTGCACAGCTACCTTAAGGCCCCTTCTAAGAGGACTATGCAAGATGCCAAACTGAAATTGGTGTCTCTAAAAGTTTTCTTTTTAAAATCTTTTTGTTAGCTATCAGTTCAGCAAAAATGGTGGGAGAACTGCATGCTTTGGCCATTAGTTTGCCTTATATTCATTGCTGGCCAGTGGCTTTGGAGTGATCTTGTGGTTAAACCTAGGGTTTCTGCCCAAAGTCATATTATCCAATTTTGTAAACTCTTAATGTTAATAAGGTAAAAATGCAGCTTGTCATTCATTCAATCATTCATCTTCAGCAACCGCACCATTTTGATCAGGTCACTGGATCAGGAACACGTACTGGATGGGACACCAGTCCATTGCAAGGCACCATGCAGCTTACCTTCTTACCAGGAAAACACTGTGGAAGTAGGGGCATGCTCGAGCACCAGTTTGTGAATAGAGGGTGGAGCCAAAGAAGATGTGTGTTAAGGATTGCATACCTGGGGGGAATTATACTAATGAATGTTCTGTGCTGCAGTGAGCTGTGGCAAGGATAAAAAGGGGACAGACGAGTGCATCAAGAGAAAGAGAGCCACCAGCAAAGATCTGTGTGTGTGCATGTGTTTGTATAAATGCCTTTGCTGAAACCAAAAGTAAAGAGAAAAAGAATAAAGTGCTTTTTGTGCTGTCCCAAGCCTGCCTTCTGCTTTCTCATTATCTACCTGAACGTGGGAAAGTGTTACACTGGTGCTAAAACCCAGGACAGTTAGGAAGAGACGCTGTCTTGGAGTCCTCACTACTGGCTGAGATTGTTAAGTCCCTTGCCAGCCTTCACCAGACCCAGCATGAGGCCCTTCTCCAGCTGTGCCAAAACCAGTAGCAGCCCATCCAGGGCCTGCTTGATGCACAAGCAGTGGATTGGCAGCTGCTCCTAAGACTGGTTCAACAGGTGGGTATTCCATCCGTGCCCTTAGAGGCTACCGTGGCCACACAATAATGGGACGACCCCAAAGCATTCTTCGAGTCCGAGTGAAGCATGGTACTGGCCCACTGCCCAGTGAAGGGCCAGCCTATTGCCACTCCTGACTGGGGAAGCCCAACTCATGGCCCAGCAGCTGCCGATAGCCAACATGCTGACAATGGGTCAGCCGAACAGCACCATCAGCGCTTTCACCTGCTGACCTTCCATGAGCCGTTCTGCACATTCACATTTGTCCTATAGCTAAGGGACACCTGCCACCGATGGTTGCTGGCTAAGGGTCGGGTCGCAGAAGTGATCGATCTCGTGGTGCGTGAACAGTTTGTAGCCCGACTACTGGAAGGGACAGCAGAATGGGTCCAGTGCCACTAACTGGAGTTGCTTGACGCGGTGGTTCACCTGTGGAGGATCACCTGCCAGCATATCCAGGGGCAGGTGAGCCCCTATCTTCTCTCTCTCTCTCTCTCTCTCTCTCTCTCTCTCTCTCTCTCTCTCTCTCTCTCTCTCACTCTTATCCTTCCCTTTCTCCTCCTCTGCTCCACACCCCTGGATGATGGAAATGGGGGTTAACCCCCTGAAACCAGTACTTTCTCCTCCCTTCCCTCTCTCCCTGTGTCAGGTGGGTGAATCCAAGGCTGCAGTTGTGGGTATATAGTCTGGGCCGGCGTGTTGGCATTGCAGGGAACTCAGGAACTTGGATCAATGCCACATTATGAAGGTAGGGGCATTGGTCCAGATTCCTGATGTACCACAGGCTACCCAATCAAGTGGGGATGTACCACATACCGGTGAGTGTCCAAGGGGCTACATACCACGCATTTGTGTATTCTGGCTGTAACCAAACCTCAATTCCCCACTGCTTGGTTCAAGGGGAGGTGTTGGAAGTGAGCGATTGGTGAAGGTGGGGCGTGTGCATGAGGCATGTTCACGAATGGTCCCCACCTCACCCATTATGGTGACAAACTGGACAAACTGGCCAAGGTTTTGAGCATTAGTAAGAAATGTTTGTGGATGGGTCCTGCAGTAGTGAGAGACGGTGTGGAATGTGCACAGCATTGGCTGGGAAGGCAGTGCCGGGGCCAGCAACATCAGCTTCATGTAAGGGGGACACCTCCTCCCCTCCTGGCAGGGATTCCCTTCAGGGATTTAACCTTTGAGCAGTCATGCGACAAGACCCTGAGGCATGATTTCAACCAAGTGAGAGTAATTGATGATCAGCAAATTCAGCTGAATGTTGTGCTCTCTCACCCTTATTGTTCAATCATACGTGATAGCTTATAACGAGTGACATAGAATGCTCAAACCAGAGAGGAAACCACTCAGTTGTTGGTCTCAAAGAGCAATTAGGCAATGTTATTCCAGGCAGCTCATCATAATCCCAGTGATGTTCATTGGTGTTGTGAGGCATGTCGCAAATATCTGCTGGTGAATCCACCAGTTACCCCAGGAGTGCCATTTCACCCCTTACCTTTAATCAAGGTCAAAAGAATTCGGATGGACCTTGTTGGGTCATTAGATTGGAGTGTAGAAGGGCATCGTTTTGTGGTAGTTTTAGTAGACTAGGTAAAGCAATACCAAGAAGCAGTGCCACTCCAATTCATCTCAGCATGCAGTGTGGTGGATGTGCTCTTCCATGTAATCCTTCAGGGTGTGATCCCAAAAGAAATCCCAACTGACCAGGACACTGTGTTTATGTCATGAACACTGCACAAACTATGAATTGTTGGGATTAAATCAATTTGCACCAGCATAAAAGTCCTGGCTGTATGACAGGGGTACTTGGCTTTGGGAATTTAAAACAGGAATTCAAATACTCGTTTTACTTCCCACATCAAGCTCAAAACAGCTCGCCAGAGTTGTGGACATCAACTATGAGGTTAGGTGAATGGATAAAGGCAGGGTGCAACAAATTTACTACCTCAATCTCCTCCATCCATGAAGGAAGGTGGTGTCCATGGCTTTGCCTATGGTTGTTCCAGAGAGTGAGGAGCTGGGGTGGTAGGTGTATCTAAAAAAAGTCACTCAATTTACCCTGTTCCCTCTTGGAGACCACCTTTCCCTGTCCCAAATAATGGATGTTGACAAGTTGCAAGAAGAGTTTCCATTGTGTTCTTACATCTCCCTGATCACACTAACATCATAGAGCACCACATAGTGATGCCCCCAGGGGTGGTAGTATGTAGCCACCCTTATCATTTGCCCCAGCACAAAACAAATAGTGCGGGATGAACTCAAGGCCATGCTCAATATGGGAGTAATTGAGGAGTTCCACAGTGACTGGTGCAGCCCGGTTATTTTTTGTGTGCAATTGGGCAGGTGGAAGTATGGTGTCTGGGCTTCCACATGGGTCATGGGCAGGTGTGTCCCCACCTTGACAAGACCGCGGTGATTGTGGCCTGCCCAAGACCAATAAGGAGGAGAGGAATTCAGATGTCACCAGCCAGCTGACTGATCTTACTAAAAAAGGGGGTGCCAGATCTTGTCCAGTGGATGAAGCCATGCCAACAGGCTTCCATGCAGGTAAAAGCTGCACTCTGTGTTGGACTGCCTTGACATTCTCCTCACATTCCCTTCTTTTTATTTTGCAGACTGACACATTGGACAGGGGGCTGAGGGACCTGTTGTTCCAGGTGGTGAAGGGGGAGGAGTGCCCCATGCTGTACATTAGCCTCAAGATATCTGTGCAAGAGACTAAGTACAGCACTATAGAGAAAGAGTGTCTGGTGATCCTCACCCTCCAGTACTACCTGTTGGGACAGGCCACACAGCTCCCAAGCGTGAGTCTGGCGGTGGGCTTATGTGTAGGTGAGGGCATGGCCTGGTGCTGGTTTGTGAATTGAGAGTAGAGCCAGAGAAGCTGAGGAGTAAGGAATTCCATTAATGAGTCTTTAGTGTTTCAGTGACAAGGATAAAGAGGGAAGAGATGAGCGTCGAAAGAGAGAGAGAGAGAGAGAGAGAGAGAGAGAGAGAGCCATGCAGAAGAGAGCCTACCTCCTGCTTCCTCATTTCCCAGGACAGGGACTATATCACAGTATGATCTTATTTTTAACCTATGACACTTAATTTCTCCATCTATGAAATGTTTATTTAACAGGAAGTATGTGGTTTTCTCATTACAGTGTGAAAGTCTGGAGATTGTCCATTGTGCTGCGTACAGACACAACTCATCCAACACCTGGCTATTTACAGCTGAAGCCCATTTCCGGGATATTTAAAAAAATAAAAATAAATAAAAAAAAGTATTTACACTGATATGTGCTCTTGTAAATGGTAAATGGTAAATGCACCTATATAGCACCTTTTAACCTTAGCAGTTCTACAAAGCACTTTACACTGTTTCTCATTCACCCAATCCCACACGCATTCACACACCAATGGCAGCAGAGCTGCCACGCAAGGCACTAACCTGCCATCAGGAGCAACTTGGGGTTCAGTGTCTTGCCCAAGGACACTTCGGGATGTGGAAGGGCTGGTGATTGAACCTGCGATTAGTGGACAATGTACTCTACTATCTGAGCCACAGCCACGCCAAAAACAGATGCAAATTCATCAAAGGGCAACAGAGTTTAAAGGAGACCCATTATGCCCCTTTTTACAAAATGTAATATAAGTCACAGGTGTCCCCAGAATGTGTCTGTGAAGTTTCAGCTCAAAATACCCCATGGATCATTTATTATACCATGCTATAAATGCCCCTTTTTGGAGGGAAGCAAAAACACACTGTTTTTGTGTATGCCTCTTTAAATGCAAATGAGCTACTGCTCCCCGTACCCCTTTCCAGAAGTGGGCTGTGCCTTTACAGCTCAGGCTTCAGGTACTATGGCAAAAACCAGTCAGGAGAACCAGTATGACTGACACCATAAATAGTGGTGTTCAGCTCTATATGTATGAACCAGAATGTATGAATTACATAGACTAATAAAATTATATAAGCATTTTCGGGTTAAAAATAAAAATGACGACATAGCTCTAGTCTCTGTGAATAAAATCAGAGACACTGGTAACTTTAATTGGAGTTTTATTTTATTATAAAGTATTTGCTAACAAGCACATTTGGAAAGGCGATATGCAAACATTCATAAAATATAAAGTGCGACACTTACGTCTTCTGCATATGAAGCTGGATCATGAACAGTTGGTATTGATCCATTCTTGAGAATAAAATTTTCAGTAAATCCTGCTTTGTATTGACCCTCGTTCACAAAGCAGTCTGGTGTCAAATGATTCAAACAAACATATATGAATTTAGCTATTTTGGGGGGCACATTTCCTTCAATAATAAAACTACTTTACTGTGTCTTCAGTGGCTCTGATGCCGGGAGTACATGAAGATTCTTATGTTCATTCTTACAGCCAGGAACAGAACACTTAGAAAGCTTATGAAACTGAGACATTCTTCTTATCACTATAGCTGCTCCAGAACGGAGAGCATGTGCAGTGAACATGTGAACGTGGCGGACGGTGTGCAGCTCACTCAGTGGAGGATCTATGCTAATAGGGCAGAGTCTGTCACCAGTCATGGGCGAGACCTGTTCCAGTGTGACATCATTTTGGATGGAAACCACAAATGACTTATTTTTAGACACTGTTTTTGATTTATGGGGAATATAAAAAAGGAGTGGGTGGATTTTTACCATTATAGGGTGGTTGTATACCAGTGTTGGGTAAGTTACTCAAAAAAGTAATCCACTACAGATTACAAATTACTATTTTAAAATTGTAATCGGATTACATTACTGATTACTGCATGTAAAAAGTAATCAGATTAGTATTGCTTTACTTTCATATTACGTTCAAAACCTATCAAACCTACAAAAGTACACTACAAAGTGAAACTCTTTCAGTACTTTTAGCGCGTCAGTGTATAACATGATCAGAAAAAGTTGGATTTATCATAAAACATGACTTGGGTGTTGTCACTGTTTGTATGAATACCAGACCGATAAAATATAAAACTTTTCTAACTAGGCTAGTTTACTGGGGTTAAGCCAGTTGCTCTTCCTGAAAGCACTATTAATCTAGCCGCATATAAATTTTAGGGGTGCTGCTTTTACACACTTAGCAGTAACGGCTATGAAAGCGAGCGTCCGTGAGCTCCTACACAACAAACTCCTACACAAGAAACTTTTATACAAATCGATCATTTTAAATAAATAAGTAACAAAACAAATGCAACAATTTGGTGTCGCTAGCCAAGAGGAGGCACAACTAAGCTATCATTGTATGGGTTTAGCTGCTATAGTGCCATGCAGAGTACATTATCTTTCCTTATGCTCTGCTCATATCATGTTCACGTAAACTGGAACTCATGTAGACATTTACACACCTTGTTTTCCTGCTCAGCATGAGAGGATGCTACTGTTTCAGTTTCAACCCCTTTGCTGGTTTAAAAAAGAATTGGAATATATCCATTTTTCCTCACACTGACTGTGAACTAGTGTTTGGCAGAATTGAGAGCTGTCAGCCAATAAGACACGAGTGTTTACACGTATTTTCCTGTAAACCCTGTCTCACTTCTGTTCACTGTTCACTATAACTTTACAGGCTGTACTCTTTTACTATAGGTCAGTTACGTAGGGACAAACAACTCCAAGTGAAGAATTATTCAGGGCTAAAGAAAGAATCTTCAGGGCAAAATGTGATTTAATTTTAAAAATGCATTTTACTTAATATTGTTCTCTTAACAATAAATTTGTAACACAAGTAATGTAATTTTATTGACATCAGTAACTCTAAGCAAATTACATAAATTAAAAATTAAATGCGTTACTTTACTGCGTTATCAGAAAAAGTAATTAGATTACAGTAACACAATACTATAACACGTTACACCCAGCTCTGTTGTGTACACACACTGTTGACATTTATTTTCAAACACCATGTAAAAATGAATTTTGCATAATAGGTCCCTTTTAATTGTCTTTTTCATTTATTTTAGTAGTTTTGATTTATTCCTAGTCTGTCTTGGCTAAAAAGAGTGAAGAACTTCTTAACAATTTTTAGTCCCCAGTGTCCTTGCATGAGCACATGTTTAGCATATAAATGAGCTTTGCTGGTAAGCAGTTATAGCATGAACCTCACCTTATTTCTCTCATCAGGCTTTAAAAATAGAATTCACACTGGAGTAAAAATCCTTTAGATGAGAATTCAAATGGCGGTATAGAGAGATGGAGTGATTTACTAGACTTTAGTTCTGCAGCGCGATAGTGCTCACACTGCACACATTAATTTGCTGCATGCTTATATGGCAAAGTTTTCTGTAATGTGGGTATTGAAGCAGGATTCAAGTGCTGAAAATCAACATTTTGGGCAAACCAGAAATCATCGTCACAGTCTGTAGCAGAGGTTGAAAAATAGACAGGCAGCATTGAATATTATAATCCATAATCAGTTATGAGAAACAGGCAAAACCAGAAAACAATAAATATGGAAGCTAGGAAGTTAAGAGATGCATATTAACATGTATGAAACTTGAGAAACAAGAGGGTATAAATAGACATATTAATTAGGAAACTAAACAGGACACTGGTGGAAACAATCAGGGTGACAACACAACATAACAAGAGACAGAGACAGGACCAGTAAATGAAAATAAGAAACGTCAGTGTGTTGGATAATAAGAGCATGGGATCAGCACACAGTAAAGACAAAACCCTGTGCAGGGATTTGTGACATACTGAATGACCATGGCTACTTAATGACCATGTCTATCTAGCCTGATTTTGTCAGCCACAAATGCAAAATGGTGTGTCTATTTATATCTGAAGTAAAAATATAAATATTTTACACTTAACAGTTATCGTGCACAGTTATTTTCAGTTTTGAGATTCTATTTGAAACATTAGTCATAATTTGATTCATTTAATATTAAATCAGATATTAATATTAACAGATTACCTTTGTTGAAAGAAAATCAAAGTGAATAGCTCATATTTCTGTTTTCTCAGAAAAAGTACAGTTAAAAAGAAGGTAATCTAAAAAAAAAATTTTTAAAAAGATGCAAAGGTTATATCTATTAGGACATGCCAAACCATTTCTTTAATATGAGTACAGTGATATATTCTTCAATGCAGTTTGCAAAATAAATAATTGACATGGTGTCAGGTAATGATGGTGAAGACAGATGCAAGTGCAGAAGTTGAATAAAAATCAAAACAAAACAAAAAACAGGATCTATAACTCGTGGCAAAAACACAAAGACTAGAAAACATGAACATAAAACAATTAACACAGTGCAGTAACAGAAAACTCAGTGAAATAAGACAAACACAAGACAATGTGTGTAGTGCAAAACGTGACTTATATACAAGTGATCATTAAACGTAAATCAGGTGCAGACAGTCCTGACATGATCAGGTGGGGTGCAGTGGCTGATGGGAATTGTAGTCTCTAGTCCTTCTCCGGTATTTACATGACACATGATAGCTTTATAGAGAAGTTAATGCATTACACTTTAGCATTCCTATTGAAGTAGAACAGATGATGAATAGAACAGAACAAAAATAACATATTTGACACATGAACTGAGATCAACTGAGATAAATAAATTCAGTTACTGGTGCACTTTAAGTCTTTTGTCCTTTGTTGAGGCATTAAGGATGCGTTAAGTATGTTTCTATATAGTGTTATGGCGTTATAGCTAAATAATGAACTGGTTATCACCCACCTGTTGTGTTTTATTCCTTCTTTAATATTTGTTGTGAATCATTATGATTTTTTATTTGTAATATTGACCTTTACCCTTAATTGCCCCCCCCCCCCCCCCCCCCCCCTATTTTTTCCCCAATTTGGTCAGCCATTCCAATTACCTCCCACCAGCCAGATCTGCCTTATCATATGACAACTACCACCCAGGTAGGGTGAAGGCTAATATGTGCTTCCTCTCTGCCAGGTAATAGCCAGCCAAATGCATGTTTTCACACTTCTGCTTAAACTGCATCACAAAGCAGAGTAACAAATTCAGAGAAAAGCTTCTCTCTTCCTCTTGCATTGAGGGAGTGGCGGCAACTCTACCCATGTTAGGGGTTCCTTATTTTTTAGTTAAAATATAGCAATATACGTAGACTGATACCTGATATATCAGGTTAAATTGCTGCATGTAGAACATAAATAACACTTGCGGATGGATTTTAAACGAAAGACAATAATGGAAATATAACAATATAACAGTCATATTTCCTACAGAACTCATTATTACAATACATTTTCTTCATTTTCTGGACAGAAGCTAGATGTTGTTATGAGTCACCAAATCTTGAGCCAGAATCTAACACGCAAACGTTCTAACAAGTGCCTTAACCTCAAAAGAAAATCCTTCTTAACGGTCAATTTAGCATTGCGCTTTTCCTTGGCAGGCCAGAGAGCTCTTACTCTTACATTAATTACGGTGTATTTCTCATTATTAGAGATTTATTGGTCCTGAGTGGTGCCTACAGTAATCACTGACATCACTGTAGGTAATGGGGTGTGTTTGTACTATAAAAGAGCATGGAGATGTCGCTAAGACAGTGGGTCAGAAAGTTACTGTGTTCTAAAACAAAAACTCGAGGGGGTTTTTGAAAAATGTGTCATAAAAGCAAACATGGAGGAAATGAGTCCTGGCAAGATTGTATCTATCAAATGAGGGTCTCAAGCAAAGAACTAAAACCTGACCACCACAGAACAAGAAATGATTTTGTATACCACCATAGAACAAGAAATGAATTTATATATTTCCTGCTGCATAGCAAAGATTTTACAGGCTGTGAGTTGATTGTATACATGAATCACTTATACATGAACCCACTTATACATGAATACATGAACCCACACATAATCATCATGCTTGTTAACACACAGTTCAACTACTTCAACTTGTTAACTGAACTTTAGCTTTATTTTGTCTGCCATAAAGGACACTCTACACTGAACAATTTGCTTATTAACGTTTATAATTAACAAGTGAACTTCAGGGGCATCAAAGATTCATTTTGTAATGAAATTCTGAGTTGGCCATTTTAGTTTAAGCTTGTTTCAGCAACATGATGGTCTGTTTTCACTGGTTTTCTACATTATCCACAATCCCATTCAATTAACTGATGATATATTTCTCCTTCGCTACATTTCTACCTAAAGACAGTGATTCAGCACTGCTTTAGTCTGTCCAGGTCTCTCACCTCATCTGTACACTAGCTACCTGGATCTACATGGTTTAACCTTGAAACTGTAGAATAAATGTAGCCTAGAATTGTCTATTTTTCTTAATTGCTATGGCTTGTTCTTTTCTCATACAGCTCCCATAAACTGTTACAGTTCACTGTAATTCTGACGTCCAGTATCCTAAATTAAGTTCCTCCTTCACAAACCCCGTCTGTCTTTTATAAACCTCAGTCAACAATGAGGGGCTGAACCTGTCTTTTTTTTTTTTTTATTGCTGAAGGGTATCAGTAATAGGCGTCTCTGGAAAGCAGGAAAGAGGAGCTTTTACATGCATCATTGCAACCTCCCACTGAACTAGAATGACAACCATTTCCTCACAGTTCCAAACATCTGACCTCTTTTCAGTATAGTAGATTAATGTGTCTCTGAGGGTGTCTGAGGGGAGGTACCTCACAGAACATGGGAAAAAGTAAGGTCAAACTGAGCAACAAGTCGCCAGATAGTACCACGTCACAGTCGCCTATCCTAAATTACAGAAGTACAAACTGAGAAATTCTTTACATTAACCATTCATATGTTAACTTTGGTCTGCTTTTTTACTTTGATGCAAAGGTCATGGGACAAACAAAGACCTATGTGGCCTTTAACTGGAACTGACTGCCTGGCCAGGGTTGCAGTAGTTTAAATTAGGCTACTAGTTTGTTTGAATTTTGGGAATCAAACCAAATAAATCTGTTACAAAATATAGTGGACAAAAATAATAACTGCATGAGCAGGAATAAAGAACTGTCAGAATGAGAATTTACAGATCATGCCGATAGTGCTGCCATTTGTACCTCTGGGTTTTTTTTCAATGTTTCCGGGGGCATGGAGTTATATATTTTATATATATATATATATATATATATATATATATATATATATATATATATATATGTGTGTGTGTGTGTGTGTGTGTGTGTGTGTGTGTTTGTGTGTGTGTGTGTGTGTGTGTGTTTAGTTATTTATTTTTTTAAACGTTTTTGGTATAAACCATGTCCAATTTGGATATAAATTTGAAAAAATTGAATCAAATAGAGATACAAATTTTTGGATCACTAAACAGATGCAAATACTGATATAGATAGTAGAAATGCATTACACCATTAGTCCATTAATTAGTTACACATGGATCTGCTTGAACAGTGCAGCCTTGTTCCTATATAAAAAAATTTTCTTAATGGATGAGACTTTGTTCATTTTGATTCTGACTTTGAGTTCAACCTGTAGCTCTTGGACAGTAAAAAAAAAAAAACAGTAGAAAAAAGTGAAACAACCTTGTACCATCTAAAAAGCCCTCTTTTACTTTCTACTGAAACATGGTTGGAAAAAAATATTTACCGACAGAAATTAGTCATTTTTTAAAAATACTGTTTAGTAAAAAAATGTGAAAACCTGCATATTTTGATGTAGTTTCTACATTGGTTTAACTCCAATTGAATAGATTTTTTTTTCTTTGGCAAGCAAAAAGGAATTATAGTGGGTGAAAGTGAGTTTATTGATTTAGACATTACTGGCAAACACTGCTAACATTCCAAACCAGATGAATTTCTCCAATGTTTGAATATAACATGTTTATGACTCATGATTAGGTATATTTTCGTTGTTCTGTATAGTAATGGCATTATTTTGCTGGCAACATTGTTAATATTTCCTAACGGACAACGTAAAATATGTAAACGCTAATTACCGGTAAACATTTACAAAATGAACAGAATAAATATTTGAAATCTTGCCGTTTTTGCAGTTAGGAAATCAGTTGATTACCATTACATACTGATAAAGGGGTCAATTATCTTCCAAAATGCTGAATCAAATTTAGACAGCGTACAATAAAGAGTTGTCTTAGTGTGAATGTATAACATTTATATATATGCTCTTATTGCTTTGGCTTAGGTAGTTACTAGCTTTATTAAAAGTCATCAGTTTTGTGTCACCGTTTACAGCATCATGACCAGAGTAGTACTATGCAAACAGACGGAATCTTACAGTGCCCTGAAATGAAGGCTAATTATTGTCCTTGGCACGTTTAGGCTATGACTGAACATTAGCACCACAAGCATACCATGTCATGAGTAAACCTCTCATGATTTATTAGGCACCATTCCTTTCCACTACATGCTCACAGTATGACTGTTCTGCACTTTGCTTTCTAGGGAGCAATGTCTCAGCCCTTCCGCAAACAATCAATACACGTATTTGTGTTTTCAACTTGGAAAAGCCATTAGACAAATTTAAGCTCTTTTTGGTCCACCAAAGTCTCCATGTATTTGCTGTGCAATGTAACTTGCCTCAAAAATAAATAATCTGATCATCAACACCATGTAAGGCTAAACTAAGTGGCTAAAAACTCATACATCATACATCTAAGACAAAATCAGCTTACGTCAGCATTTGCAGCTTTACTACGTGCAAAAATATTCCATTTTAAAAACCAAAGACACAAAACTCTTTAAAGCACACAGACACTACTCAGTTGGGCCTGTTGGACTGAAGTGCAGTAAACTGCCTGGTCATTAAAATACCCTATTTATTATAAAACTGAAACCATTCTCCAATTAGTTTGAGTGTGTTAAAGCAAATTACTGGGGACTTTACCAATACTTCTTTTAAGGTTGGGTGTAGACTATATATTTAGCATCAGTGTTTGTGTAGTATGGTTGTGGAAGCGGGGCATGCTCAAGTGAATGGAGGGTGAAGCCAGAGTGTCACGAATCAAGGATGGGCTCGGAAGCAATCGCAGTTAGATAACATTTATTATATAAACAAACAACAAAACATAGACACTAAGACAACTAGGCAAAATACTGTGGCATGAAACAAGACACGGGAACAGGGAACATGGTAGTCTAAGACAACGAAAGACAGAGAATCAGTGCAGACAATGGCTATATATACAAGAGTGCTCATTAACAGAAACGTGAATCAGGTGCAGGTGGTCATGTGACATGTAGTGCAGTGCAGTGGCTGATGGGAACTGGAGTCCAGAGTTTCCTGATACATGACACAGAGAAGGTGAGTAGCGAGGAATGCACACCTGGGGGGTGGGGGGATTCTATTAATAAATGTTCTATGTTGCCGTGAGAAGATGCAAAGATAAAAGTAGAGGAGATAGATGAACCAGCTAGCAGGGAACGGTCATGCAATTTTCGCTAACATTACCTATAAGTTGTATTAATGTTTTAATCAAAGTGTCACGATTCCCCCTTGAAGCAGTGTGCTCTAAGCACAAATGCGCGAGCACCTGCTTTTAGCGTTAGTTTAGTTCGCGCCATAGCCATAAGCGAGTTCGCGCTGGATTATCCGCTTCCAGTCCCTCGCCTTAGTTCGTGTCTTGTTTTGTTTAACGACCTAGATTCCTGCCTTGCCCCGTGTATGCCTGTTTGCCAATCGCCTGACCTCTTGCATGTTTATGGATTACGTTTTGGATCACGTTTAGGATTTGTCTGCCTGCTTGTCTCTTTAAATAAACAACTGTTATCCTGCACTTGCATCCGCCTTATCTCTGCTCCGTCACGATGCGTGACAGAATCTTCCGCCGAAACATGGATGCAGCAGGAGAACGGAGGAGACGCAGAACCCGGAAGTCGACGCCCACCGTCCCTGCTATGGACTCAGTCCACTTCCCACAATGGACAATTATGGAGCTTCCTGATCCATTTGACGGATTTTTCGGTGCCCCAGAGTATTTCCTGGTAGATTGTCAATTCTATTTCTCCAGCCTGTCAGACCCTAAGCCAGAGGAGAAGCACTGGCTCCGATTCATGTGGTCCCGGTTCTTTGGACCGGCGCGTCAATGGGTGCAGCTCAAACTGGATAAGCACTGTAGGAACCTGGACAGTGTGGAACAGTTTGTGGGGGAATTCATGATGCGATTCGGGAGTCGGGAGGTGAAGGAGGCGCTAGAACAACTTCTCAGGGGGGTAAGTCTGGAAGGCGAACCTGCCCTGCCGTTTACCCACTACTACAGGCAACTTCATGCAGAGCTCAACTCTGACGCCCAAGCCAAGCCTCCAGGCTCTGACGCCCAAGCCAAGCCTCCAGGCTCTGACGCCCAGGCCAAGCTTCACGTCCCTGAGCTCACGTTCAAGCCTGCTGATCCAGTTTCCCAAGCTCTGCTAATATCTCAGCCTAATGATCAAATGCTGCTCACGCCCAAGTCTACCGACCCGGTCACCCAAGTTCAGCCCACTGACACGCACAGCCAAGTTCTGCTCACGCGCCGGTCTGCCGACAGGCCCAGCCAAGTTCCGCTCGCGCCCCAGTCTGCTGACACGCCCAGCCAAGCTCCGCCCGCGCCCCAGTCTGCTGACACGGCCAGCCAAGCTCCGCCCGCGCCCCAGTCTGCTGACACGGCCAGCCAAGCTCCGCCCGCACCCAAGGTTCACCTAGTGACCTCAGAGCCTCAGCCTCCCTGCTCAGCTGTGGATGTCGCTCAGCCTCCCTGCTCAGCTGTGGACGTCGCTCAGCCTCCCTGCTCAGCTGTGGACGTCGCTCAGCCTCCTTGCTCAGCTGTGGACGTCGCTCAGCCTCCCTGCTCAGCTGTGGACGTCGCTCAGCCTCCCTGCTCAGCTGTGGACGTCGCTCAGCCTCCCTGCTCAGCTGTGGACGTCGCTCAGCCCGCCTGTTCAGCTGAGGTCATCGCTCAGCCCGCCTGTTCAGCTGAGGTCGTCGCTCAGCCCCCCTGCTCCATGGCAAATAGCGTTCCCCCCTTCTGCTTCGAGGAGACCCACACTCCTCTCCCTGGCCGCACGGAGACCCACGCTCCTCTCCCTGGCCTTACAGGGGACTTCGCTCTGCCTCCCAGTTCAGCTGGGGACGTCACTCCGCTTTCATGCTCCGACGAGGACGTCACCCTGCTTCCTTGCTCCGCCGAGTACAGTGCTCTGTTTCCATGCTCTGCCGAGTACAGTGCTCTGTTTCCCTGCTCTGCCGAGTACAGTGCTCTGTTTCCCTGCTCTGCCGAGTACAGTGCTCTGTTTCCCTGCTCTGCCGAGTACAGTGCTCTGTTTCCATGCTCTGCCGAGTACAGTGCTCTGTTTCCATGCTATGCCGAGTACAGTGCTCTGTTTCCATGCTCTGCCGAGTACAGTGCTCTGTTTCCCTGCTCCGCCGAGGATGTCGCTCTGCCTCCCTGCTCCGCCGAGGACATCGCTCTGCCTCCCTGCTCCGCCGAGTACAGTGCTCTGTTTCCCTGCTCCGCCGAGGTCGTCGCTCAGCCCCCCTGTCCAGCTGAGGTCGTCGCTCAACCTCTCTGTTCAGCTGAGGTCGTCGCTCAGCCTACCTGTTCAGCTGAGGTCGTCCTCAGCCTCCCTGTTCAGCTGAGGTCGTCCTCAGCCTCCCTGTCCAGCTGAGGTCTTCGCTCTGCTTCCCTACGGTGCCAAGAACACCGTGCAGTTTCATGTCTCTGCTTGGGACATTCAGCCCAGGGGGCCGGGGCCGCCAATGAAGTGGGATGACTCATGGCACTCCAGGAGGAGTGCCCTTGGGGGGGCGGTTCTGTCAAGATTCCCCCTTGAAGCAGTGTGCTCTAAGCGCAAATGCACGAGCACCTGCTTTTCCGCTGTCGACCGTAGTGACATTGGGACACGTGTGTTTTGTTTGTTTGTCATGTCTCCTCCCTGTTCCGTCATTGGCTGGGAATTCACGTGGGTCTGTATTGCTCCCAGCTGATAGCAGTTTACACGCTAATCATGTCCGCATATATATACCGCGCGCTTCCCAGCACACAACGCGGAAGATTAATAAGAAATCGTAAATAGTAAGTAAGTGTTTAGCGTTAGTTTAGTTCGCGCCATAGCCATAGCCATAAGCGAGTTCGCGCTGGATAATCCGATTCCAGTCCCTCGCCTTAGTTCATGTCTTGTTTTGTTTAACGACCTAGATTCCTGCCTTGCCCCGTGTATGCCTGTTTGCCAATCGCCTGACCTCTTGCATGTTTATGGATTACGTTTTGGATCACGTTTAGGATTTGTCTGCCTGCCTGTCTCTTTAAATAAACAACTGTTATCCTGCACTTGCATCCGCCTTATCTCTGCTCCGTCACGATGCGTGACACAAAGCATTTTAATCTAATGTTCAAAGAATTATTAAGGATGTTTTCTCATTTCAGTTAATGTTCCTATAAGGTTAAATGATAACTAAGACATAACATTTTAACTGCAACATTCAAAGGATGTTTTGAGGGTGTTGTCAAGGCCACAGTTACATGGCAAAAAAGAAAGAACACATTCAAAGCAACGTTTGAAAAATGTTTTGAGGATGTTATTGATGTTGAGATGACAGAATGTTTTTATAAAACATTCCTGTAATGTGATGTTTTAACAAAGGTAGAACATCTTGCCCACAACATTTTATGTTTTTGGAATGTTGTTGAGGTAACAGATTATACAATGTTCATTCATAAAACATTGGCTAAATGTTCCATAACAACAAATGAAGAACATTATCAAAGCAACATTTGCAAAATGTTTTGAGATTGTTATTGAGGCCTGAGATGACGGAACTTTTTTACAAAACGTTCCTGTAATATGATGTGTTAACAAAAGTAAAACATTTTGCCTACAACATTCTGAGGCTGTTTTGGGAACGTTGTTGAGGTAACAGATTATACAATGATCTTTTATAAAACATTTAAGATAAGATAAGAGAATCCCCAGAAGGAGAAATTAGGCTATATATATATATATATATATATATATATATATATATATATATATATATATATATATATATATATAAATTAGAGCTGCACCGATGTATCGGCCAATACCGATTAAAGGCTATTTCTCGCGCTATCGGCCAATAGTTTAAAAACATCGGATGATCAGAGCCGATTGTATCCTGTCAATCAAAAGAAGGCGGGAAAACACATGCATTACGTGCTGTGTGTAAAGATGTCTCTTCTGTGGGATGATGATAAAACTGCAGTTTGTAATCTCTGCACCACTAAAATTTTACACCAGACACTGCAGCAGTGAAGCAGCGTCAAGTCTAATCACCTCAACCCCCCCAGTGCCTCTAGTGCTGCTCACACAGAACTAAAGGGCCAGTACACCGTTGAAAGAATTAAATGAAGATGAGTGACAAAAAAGTAGCATATATTGCACAGAAAAATATATTTATAGAGTAATATGTTTGCTTGTATTTTCTCATTTGTAAGTCACTTTGGATAAAAGCATATGCTGAATGAATAAATGTAAATGTAATGTTTTATATGCAGTTTATGTTAATATGAGTTAATATCATAAAAAAAAGTTTATATTAGGCCTATATATTACCAGTTTGATGTCAATGATGAAGTAGAAATGCTTTTGTTTGTGGTGAATGAATGAGAGCCTAACAGGAGGTTGTTTTTTTTTATTATTTCAGTCAATGTAAGTATGAATTAATAACATTCAATATGTTAAGAAATCTTACTTTAATCTTCAGAATTTAGTTACTGTGTTAATGTTAATTTGAGTTATGTGTTTTCTGTTTACGAGACCAGTTACTGTGAAATGGAGAGACTTGTTGAAATGGAGAGAATAAAGTATATATTTGCATTTCTAACAGAATTGTGAAATTAATTATTAATTTAAAAGAAGGTATAAAAGGCATAACTATCGGTATCAGCTCTAATATATATATATATATATATATATATGAGCAGTATATACACAACAATGTACAGTCCCACTATAAATATAGCCCATGTACATGTTGCATGTCTACACAATATTATATACTATATACATATTGCAGCTGTATGGTATAATCAGTGTAGACATATAACAATAATGAAGTAGTGATGTGTAAGCAATGTAAATAGTACAATATGGTACCCATGTTGCACCATATGTGTAGTGTAATAAAGTAAGGTCAAGGGAGGAGGGTGGTTAGGTGTTGTACAGTCTGATGGCTGTCAGCACAAAGGAACATCTGAAGTGCTCTGTCTTGCAAATGGGGGGGATGAGCCTATGGCTGAAAGTGCTCTCCATCTGCCACAGTTCAGCATACAGTGGATGATAGGGGGTTCCCAGAATGGACATGATTTTATTTCTCATTCTCTTCTCCAGTACTGTCTCCAGATTGTCCAGTTTGTGACCAACAACAGAGCTGGCCTTCTTCACCAACTTGTTGAGTTTGATCAGCCTCCCCAGTCTTAATTCCATCTCCCCAGCACATAACAGCAATGAACAGGGTGCTGGCTACCTCAGACTGATAGAACATCTGCAGTAGCTTGTTGTTCACGTCAAAGGACCTGAGCCTCCTTAGAAAAAACAGTTTGCTCTGTCCCTTCCGGTAGAGAGCTTCACTGTTTTCCAACCAGTCCAGTTTGCTGTTAATGTGCACTCCCAGGAACTTGTATGAGTCCACCATTTCTATTTTCTCCCCCTGGATGGTAATAGGTGTTGGGGGCATTCTATTTCAGCGGAACTCCACTATCAGTTCTTTGGTCTTGTCGATGTTGAGCTGAAGGTGGTTATCCTCAGACCATCTGATGAAGCTCTCCACTACGTCTCTGTACTCCTCCTCCTTATCTTCACTGATGCAGCCCACGATGGAGGAGTCATCTGTGAATCTCTGGAGGTGGCATGTTCCACAGTTGTAGCTAAAGTCAAGTCAAAGGTGTATATGGTGAACAGAAAAGGTGAAAGCACAGTTCCTTGAGGTGTGCCAGCGTTGCACATCACCACATCTGACAGTACTGTGGTCTGCTGGTAAGATAGTCCATGATCCAGGCCACCATCTCATGGTATACCTGCAGGTCCGAGAGCTTTTCTGCAAGTGTGCGGGGGGTTTGGGGGATAAAGTCACTAGAAAAATTTTAAAAACATCTCACCGGCCTCTCGAGATGAGAGTAAGCCCTATGCAGTAGGCAGATGATCGCGTCATCCACAATGATTTGGGTCTGGTAGGCGAACTTCAGTGGATCAAGGGAGTCACTTACGATCAGCTTCAAAGGTGTTCATGACACGTTTGGTCCTCACTACAGGTCTGTAGTCATTTGTGGTGCTGGGATGTACTTTCTTGGGCACTAGAACAATGCAGGAGGTCTTCCACAGTTGGGCCACCTTTTTCAGCCTTAGCGAAAGATTGAAGAGGTGTTGAAACACCCCTGCAAGCTGTGTGGCACATGCCTTGAGCAGCTTGGGGTTGATATTGTCTGGGCCCATAGATTTGTTGATTTGGAGCTTGGATAGCTCCTGTCTCACCTGGCTGGATGTTATGAATGGGCTGGTAGAGGGGGAAGGGGGTAGTTGGGGCGCTTGTGTCTGCAATGTTTCCTGTATTGTTCTCAGTATCAGGAGTGTATGACTGTCCTTTTGCATGTTCCAGGCTCCCCTTCACGGCTGGTCTGGAATTTTTAAGTCCAGTAATCTTGTTCATGCCCTCCCATAGTTCTTTGGCACTGTTTCTTTCCAGCTTCCCCTCTAGCCTCTCCTGGTAGCTGTTTTTGGCTTTCCTCAGCTCCCTCCTTTGCAACTTTTGGACTGACCTGACCTCCTCATTGTCTCCTGCCATGAATGCTCTCTTGTTCCTGTTTAGGAGGGCATTAACATTTTGTTGATCCATGGCTTGTTGTTTGAAAAACAGTGGACCTTCTTTGTGGGTACAATGCTGTCCTCGCAGAAGCGTATGTAATCCGTAATACAATAGGAGAGTCCCTCTATGTCGTCTGCGTGATCTTCAAGGAACAGGTCCAGTCTGTGGTCTGGAAGCAGTCCTGCAGGGTCTTTTTAGCCTCACTGGACCACACCTTTACAGACTTGGTGGTGACAGGCTGCTGTTTGACTACAGGCTAGAGGTAGATCAAGTTGTGGTCTGATCTGTCCAGAGGGGGGAGGGCAGTGGAGCTGTATGTCCCCTTCACTTTGGCATACAGCTGTTCCAAGATTTTATTCTCCCTTGTTTTGCATTTTACATATTGTGTGATATTTGTAAAGGTTTTAGAGAGGGGGACACGGTTGAAGCCCCTGTTTATTATCATGAGTGCGCTCGGGTGTTGTATCTGAAGTTTTGAAATGGTGGAGTGGAAGATGTCACAGACGCGCACCACTACTGCCGATGATGGAATGTACACAGTCACAATAATGGCAAGAGAGAACTCCCTAGGCAAGTAGTATGGTGTCAGCCCCACAGCCAGTAGCTCTAGATCTGGAGTACACATGGTCTGTTTCATTGTTATGTGTCCAGCATTGCACCATTTTGAGTTAACAAAGACAGCTATACCTCCTCCCGTCCTCTTACCACTCTGTTTTCTTCTGTTTGCTCGCACTAGTGTGAAGCCAGCTAGCTTGACCGAAGAATCAGGAATGTTCCCTTTTAGCCATGTCTCCGTGAAGCACAACAAACTGTCCCTGTACTCACGCTGGCTACTCGTCAGTGCTGCAATCTCGTCTGACTTGTTGGCCAGCGATCTTACATACCCCATAACAAATGATGGAAGCAACGCTCTCTGCGAGGTCTGAGCGGGGAGCGAAGTACTCCGCGAGGCCCAAGGGAGGAGCAATGCTCTCATTAGTTCATTCCGTGACCACCCCATGGGTTGAATGCAGTGGGGAGTGACGTGATGAACGAACGACATGAACCCGAAGACTCGAGACGTGAACTAATCATTTCTGTTTCCGGTATTGCATGGTGCATTGCCTATGGGGTGGTCACCGGAAGAAAAAAAAAACAACTCTAATCTGAAGACTTGAGATGTGAACTAATTTCTGTTTCCAGTATTGCATGGTGGATTGCCTATGGGGCAGTCACTGGAAGAACGAATGACTCGAACTCGAAGACTCGAGATGTGAAAGAACTAATCATTTCTGTTTCCTGTACAGAACCTATGGGGATGTTGCAGCACATGCGCGGTCAAAAATTAACTCGTTATTACTGAGTCATATTAAAGATTCCCTAAGAATTAATGATTCGTTCATGAATGACACATCACTACTATTCAACACTTTAACTAACGTCTCAGAGGACATTAGTGTTGCTGTCACTTAACTTATCTTTGTCTAACGTGTCTAAGTTAATTTTGCCAAAACACACGTTAGATCCTCTGTTTTGGTAGAATGTTCTGTGAACCGATTAGTCAAAAGTGGAACTGTTAAGAAAACGGGTCCCATTACATCTAGCGTAAACAAACACTGAATTCCACAGAAAGAAAATCATACCTACAGTCAAGCATAGTGGTGGCAGTGTGATGGTGTGTGCTTTGCTGCTTCAGGGCCTAGGCAACTTGCAATAATTGAGGGAAACATGAACTCTGCTCTGTACCAGAAAAATCTTAAGGAGAATTTCCAGTTTTCATTCTGTAAGTTGAAACTCGAGTCAGGGCTTGCAAAATCACTAGCCCAATGTCCTGGGGCTATTGTGTTTTCCAGTTGGCCTACCAAAATGCATTACCGGCCTGCCCAACAGGCTATCTGAAATAGTGTAATCAAATCCTCCCTTGATCCACGTTATTCACTCTCCTGACTTGTTATTTTAAGGAAAATATGATTGCGGAAGTTTTTGATCATGCTGATTTGTCTGCAATGAAGTTTAGCTTCAAATTGTGTATAGCGCAGTTTCTCATGAATCTCTGTGCCAGAGCTATTGTTTTAGGTGAAACACATGATTCACTTTTGAATCATTCAATGCTTCACTTTGTGTCAGAATGTTTGAATCCATGTGCTAACACACACTATCATATATTCTGCTATATAAAGAGCATAAAATAATTAAAGCACCATTTACTTGCCTCAAAAAAACTCTGGTATTATGATGATGATGATGATGATGATGATCATTATATTGAATTTATTACCACACTTTAATATGTGAATTATTCCATGAGAAAATATTTAGCTTTGTCAGGCTTTTATTTGTGCTTAATGGATAAAACAACAGAGCTACACAGTCAGGTTTATGCCTGCAATAAATTTGACCTGCCACAAGATGACACTGTTTCCAACACTGATGCTTAGAGTATTTTACTGGAACAGTCAGAGAAAAGCGTAAAAACTTTGAGTCATTATTTCTCCATCCCTCCTGCTTCCTACTGGAAGTTCTGACATTTGGGAAAGACAATTGGTGCTGCCACCCCTTGTAAAACAGTGTACTTCTCACTTAATTTACTGTTGCTAAGTGATAGAGTTTGCAAGCGCAATGGAGAACATTGCGAAAACCGCTGACACGTGTCTGTGTGTGTGTGTGTGTGTGTGTGTGTGTGTGTGTTTGTGACAGTGTTAAGAGGAGCATGGATTTACGGTGGTATTTCAGTTCTTTTCGGCACAAAAAAAACAGGTCAGGATGAAGAATTCTTGCAGATGACAGTACAGACACTGGTATCATCGAACAGGAGTTGGTTCAAGTCAGGTATGTGAGAGATAATGGTGACTTACATACATGATCAAACGACAGCAAGTCAAGAGCTCAAATGCTGCAGATGTTTTAGAAGTTATCAATGAGGCAGTGAACACCATGGGACACATGGAAGGAGAAAGGAGTGTGTGCAAACTTTCATGGAGCTGCAGTGATGATGGGTGAGAAAACGTCTGGGTTACGCATGTAACCCTGTTCCCTGAGAAGGGAACGAGACATTGCATTTAGCATAACACTATGGGGAGCGCCCTTGCGCTCGACCGGCATCTGAAGCTTGTGTAAAATCATGCCTAATTTATAAGCCTGCTGTGATCAGGTGACGTGGCAATTAAGCACCACGTTTTATTATTATTATTAATATATAATATATATATATGGCACCTGTGAACCGTGCCGTCAGCTTCTATTATTTGAAGCGAAGACGCAATTCACAGGCCTACCCCGGTATGACAAAAGGTATGTAACCTCTAGTTCCCTTCTCAGGGAACAGGGTGAGTAACCCAGACGTTCCCTTTGAAAGGGAACTCCACATTGCGTTTAGCATAACACTATGGGAGAGAGATATACCGAGGGTATGGCCTGTTCAAAAATGTGTGTGGCATAGACCACCCTGCAGCAGCACAAACATCCTGTAAGGATACCCCGTTGGACAAAGCCTTCGAGGAGTCGTCCCCCCTAGTGGAATGAGCTTTTATGCCCAGAGGCGTAGCGAAACCGTGAGCCTCATGAGCGATAGAGATTGCTTCCACTATCCAATTAGAGATGCGCTGCTACTGTTGCCGCCAAGCAGATCAGTAGCTGCTCCGACTTACGCCACTGGCCGGAGCAGTGGACATAAGTACAAAGAGCCCTTACTGGACACAGCCGGTGCATTCTCTCTTGTTCTGTTGAGGAACAGAGGAGGGCAAAAAGCCTGCAACACTACTGGCTGGGCAGCAGATGTAGGCACTGTAGGACTATAATCTGGCCTAGTATGCAGGAAGGCCTTGGCTGATCCAGGGGAAAAGTCCAGGGGGAAACTTGCTTGAGAGATGTCAGGGCCAGCAGAAGAGCTACCATTAGAGTCATAAGCTTCTCAGAGGTTGACACTAAGGGCTCAAATGCAGCACCTCACAGACCTTCCAGGACCAGAGAGAGGTCCCAGGAAGGTATGCGTGGTCTGCAGATGGGTAGTCAGTAAGTGGGTAAGTCAGAGCAGCTGCTGGTCAGCTTTGGCAGCGACAGCAGAGGTGATACTGTGTTGAAACAGTGCATTTGTAATTGGATAGTGGAAGGTATCTCTATCACTTATTAGGTGTGTAGTCTCGCTACACCTCTGGGCATAAGGGCTCATTCCAGTGGGGGGTTGCCTCCTCGAAGGCTTTGTCCAAAGGGGTATCCTTACAGGATGTGTGTGCTGTGGATGGGGTGGTCTATGCCACACAAATTCATTCGATATTACAGCCTGGATATACATTCCTGCCCAGGCTCGAGTGTCTTGCAGTGACCCTCAGGCTTGGGTCTTTTTGAACAGGCCATACCCTCAGTATGACAGAGTGGGTATTCTCATTCCCACAGCGTTCAGCTAACGCAACGTGAATTTCCCTTTGAAAGGGAATGTCTGGGTTACGCATGTAACCCTGTTCCCTGAGAAGGGAACGAGATATTGCGTAGCTTTGTCATACTGGGGCATGCCTGTGAATTGTTTCTTCGCTTCAGATAATAGAGGCTGACAGCGCGGTTCACAGGTGTCGTTTATATATCACACGACGCGCCTAATTGCCACGTCTCCTGATCACGGAAGGAATATAAATTAGGCATGATTTTACACACATTTCAGATACCAGTCACGCACGAGGGCGCTTCCCACAGTGTTCAGCTAATGCAACGTCTCGTTCCCTTCTCAGGGAACAGGGTTACATGTGCAACCCAGACGATTTTCCTGCATGAACTGAGTGAAAAAATCATATCTACAGTCTGAAACACTAAATGACCTCATGCAACTCTCTATAAATGGGGAATCGACTGAATGTTGAATGTTTTCTGTAAGAGTTGAAGACACCTGGATCATAAAACTCCAGCAAAAACAAAGCGCAAATAAGTGGAGTCTGATGCACAGGAGCAGAGAGCTGATGAAGGAGATGCTGTGCCCTCAACATCGAGTGGCATTTTCTTATCTGTGACTTCAGTTGATATCTCAGATTCAGAATCTGGCACAGACTGATTCATGTTCCATACTGTTCATACAAGTTCATAGAAATTTCAATTCCGTTAGAACCAGATGCATATTTGTATTGATGATTCTAATTTGATTATTTTATATACGATTGTTGATATTTGTGTTGATATTTGTGTATTTGTGTTTATTTGGGCAAGTAAAATTAATTTTGGGTTACCAAAATCTGAAGAGTGCCTGCCCGAAGGGAGATTTTGGAATTTTACAAGCCCTGCAAGTGCAACTGGATTATGCAGCAAGACAATCAGTGCGTTTACAGGGACAACAATAATACACTCTTAACCCGATTAAGACCATACTTTGATTAAGAAACTACCATGTAAACAGCTATTTTTTTTATTACCTTAATCTAATTAAGGTCATACTCGAAGTAAGCAATAATTGAATTAAGACAGGTGGAGTACTCCTGTTTTAGTCGCATTATGGACGTGTATTACAGACATGTAAACACCTTAATCATATTATTAACGTTGTGTGAGAGTTTTCACTGGATTTTGCGACAGGACACGATCACACAGCAGTTTTATGGGGAACAAGAGAGCCCGGCTGCCTACTATAGGCCTGTAGTGTTGAAAAATACATGTATCTCGGCTACTATATAGATGGTAAGTACGCGGTTTGGGACGCACTCCATGGCTTCAAGCAGCTGTTTATTAGCACATATAGCATGACAAATAATTAACTGCACTTAAAGCGTTCGTAAAAAAAAATAAATAAAAAACACCCAAAATTGTATATGGTACCATAAGGAAGACGAACTGTATGTTGATACGTGAAATTCTGGAGAGACCTCGGACGGCGTGGCATGGTGACGTAATGACGCGGGCTGTTAATCTAATTATGTCCTATAACATGTAAAACGGGAACATGACGGGAGTATTTTAAAAGCGACTCATGTAAACACCTTAATCACATTATTATCTTACTCAGAGTAAGGTCAATAATTAGATTACTGCTGTCCATGTAAACGTAGTCAATGATCCAAATCATAGAAGTAAGTCCTAGTCTTAGAAGTAAGTGAAAGACTGATCTCCAGCTATTGAAAGTGTTTGGTTGTAGTTCTTGCTGCTAAAGGTGACACAACCAAAGTTTAAGTTTAAGTTGGCAGTTAGTTTTCTACATTCGGGTGGGTGTTGGATAACTTTTTTTTTTTTGCTTTTTTGCTAAACCTGCCATGCAAATGTTCAAGTAGTTTCAAAGTAATACACCAACTAGTTGCAATTTTCAGCTTTTAGGAGAACATTCTGGGAACAAAAATAAAACTTCCTGCTGAAAACTTTAAGAATGTTAGGGTGGACAAGGTTCTAACAATGTTATCACGAAAATTTTTTAGAATGTTTTTAAGGAATGTTATCCTACCTTTTAGGAGAACATTCTGGGAACAAAAATTAAACTTCCTGCTGAAAACATTACTAGAACATTGCATGATAATATTCTTGGAACATTTTTAGAACAAAAAATTCCTAGCTGGGTGAGTGCCGAGCGAGAAAGTGTGCGCGTACAACCAACACGAAGCCATGTATGAGTGTGAGGGAATAACATATAAGCTGTGAAAGAAAAAATAAAGTGGCTTTTTGAGTTGTCCCAAGCCTGCCTACCGCTTCCTCATTTCTACTGAGATCATAAAGCTCGTTACAATTAATCTCAAATTATCTCAATTCCCAGGTGATTTGTTAGTTGGTAATTAGTTCAATATCACCTGTGCCAATGGAGTGTTACATCTCAACTCAATCTAAATATGATAACTTTGGGCTAGTTATAGCTGCTTAATCACTCAGCTAAAGATTTAGGATTGGTTTCAGGTAATAATCATTAGTTGCACTTAGGGACGAAAACATTACATTATATACAATATATATATATATATAATATACAATTGCAATCAAATTTATTCAGCCCCCATTGCAAATCAGGTTTATTGTCAAAATGTACAGACTTTCAGCTGTTTGCAATGAACAAATCAAACAAAAGCAATTGAAATAGTTCAACACAAGGAATGCTTCAAGTAGTTTCCCTCACAACAGAACAAATATGCAAAACAGGTGTTGTCTCAAGATTACCTGATGCAACTAATCAAGTGCTTCATTAGTTATACCAGGTGTGCTTGAGGTGGAACACAGGAAATGCCTGAACTGGCTAGAGGCAGAAAATGCATGAAATACCTGAATGGGGCAGAAAAAGGAAGCTATCAATGGCTGCACCCAGATTTTTGAGAAGGCAGGTTGTGAAAAGCCCTTGAGTTACTGCAAAAGACCTGCAGCAAGATTTGGTGGTGAGAGTCAGAAATTTTGGGATTCTGTTCTGTGGAGCGTTGAAACAAAATAGGAACTTTACGGTACAATGGATCAGTAGTATCTCTGGAGGAAGAAGAACGAAGAAAGAACACTCTGTCCACAGTCAAGCAAGGTGGTGGCTCAGTGATGCTCAGGGGCTGCTTTGCATTCTCTGGCACTATAAACCTGCAGTGTGTGGAAGACAAGGTGGATTCATTGAAGTATCAGGAAATCCAGGAGAAAAGGTCATGCCATCTGTGAAGCTTCAGGGTGTCATTGGAAATTCCAACAGGACAATGGTCCAAAGCATACCTCAAATTCCATCAAATTCCATCATGAGGAATGGGCTAAGATTCCTCAGGAACACTGCGAGAAGCTATGCATCAGGTCATAACAGCAAAAGGATGCTCTACTAAGTACTAAAGATACTTGCCATGAAGGGGTTGAATAATTTTGAAACTGGTCAAATCATTATAAGTTGCATTTTCATTTGAATTTGGGGAAACCACTTGAAGCATTGGTTGTGTTGCAACTATTTCAATTGCTTTTGTTTGATTTGTTCATTGCAAACAGCTGAAAGTCTGTCAATTTTGACAATAAACCTGATTTGAAATGGGGGTTGATTCATTTTGATTGCAACTGTATATGTGGATGATTTCAAGCTTTACATCGCTTTTACCTGTAAAACCTATGTTTTGCATGAAATTATAACGGCATTAGTAAGCTTTTTTCATTTTCCTTCCACTTTTCCAGGTGAGGCTAAAGGTGGCAACAGACTGAAAAGGACAGACAACACTAATGCACAAACAACAGCTGGAGTGACTGGTGAATATACCCAAACTCACTTGAGGACTATCTCCTGTGGGAACTCCAGAGTAGGGGGTAGACAACCCCCAATCAAGATCTTTAATACCTGAGCCCTTATTGTGTAAGAATGTAAGGCAATATATATCTAGTCTATACTTTTCAATCTCACTTACTAACTCAGGCTCTTTCTTTGCCAGAGAACATCTGGGTTACACATGTAACCCTGTTCCATGAGAAGGGAACGTGACATTGCGTGAACTCAACCTTGTGGGAAGTGTCCACGCATGACCGGTATCTGAAGCTTGTGTAACATCATGCCTATTTATAGGCCTGCCGTGATCAGGTGCCGTGGCAATTAAGCACGTCATGTGATCTATAAACGGTACCTGTGAACCACGCAGTCAGTTTCTATTGTCTGAAGTGAAGACACAATTCACAGGCATGCCCCAGTATAACAAATCTACGCAATGTCTCGTTCCCTTCTCAGGGAACAGGGTTACATGCATAACCAAGATGTTTCCTTTCAAAGGGAACTCCACATTGCCTGAGCTCAATGCTGTGGAAACAAGACTACCCACTCCGTCATACTGAGGGGACGGCCTGTTCAAAAAGATCCAAGCCCTGCAAGACACTCGAGCCCGGGGCCGAATGTATATCCAGGCTGTAATATCGAATTAATGTGTGTATAGACCACCCCACTGCAGCACACACATCCTGTAAGGATGCCCCTTTGGACAAAGCCTTCGAGGAGGCAACCACCCTAGTGGAATGAGCCCTTATGCCCAGAGGCGTAGTGAGACTGCGCGCTTCATAAGCGATAGAGATTGCTTCAACTATCCATTTAAAGATGTGCTGCTTTGACACAGCATCACCTCTACTGTCGCCGCCAAAGCAGACCAGTAGCTGCTCCAACTTACATCACTGGTCGGAGAGGTGGACGTAAGTACAGAAAACCCTTACTGTACACAGTCAGTGCAATATCTCTTGTTCCGGTGTGAGATACGGAGGAGGACAGAGAGCCTGCAACACTGCAGGCTAGGCAACAGATGTAGGCAGTTTAGGAATATAATCCGGCCTAGGCTACAGGAAGGCCTTGGCTAATCCAGGGGTAAGGTCAAAGCAGGAAGGGGCAACAGAGAGAGCTTGTAGATCTCTTACTCTCTTGAGAGACATCACGGCCAGCAGAAGATCTATCTTTAGAGTCAGAAGCTACCTTCTCAGAGGCTGACACTAAGGGCTCAAATGGGGCACCTGACAGACCTTCCAGGACCACAGAAAAGACCCAAACTTTGAAGTTAGAGGATGTTGCCCCACAGAGGCTCCATCAATAGGGCCATGGCTGGCCGAAATGGCAACCATTTAGACCCTGATTGTAGGAGGAGCCAAAACTGCTGAGAATACTTCTCAGGAAACAGGGCTACATGCATAACCCAGATGTTCTCTTGCAGAGAAAGAGCCTGAGTTAGTAAGTGAGATGGAAAGGTATGACTAAATATTTTGCCTTACATTCATAAGGGCTTACATCACAGTAAGGGCTCAGGTATTAAACATCTTGATTGGGGGATGTCTATCCCCTACTTTATCCTTGTGAGAACTCCAGGATTGTAGCTATTGCGCAGTTCACTGGGTCTAGCTGATGTTCCTCACACCACGAGCCAAAAAGTTGCCACTTGAGTGCATACAATTTCCTCGTGAATGGTGCTCTAGCATTCAACATGGTCTCTTCGGCCTCAGTTGTGAGACCAGAATCTATGAACTGGTGCCCCTCAGGGGCCAGAGCCACAGTTTCCACAGTTCCGGCCGAGGGTGATAAATAAGCCCTCTGGATTGAGACAGTAGATCCTTGAGGCTGGGAATCTCTGAAGGAGTGCCATCTAGCAGGGATATTATCACTGAGAACCATATTCAAGCTGGCCAATAAGGTGCTACTATCAGTTTGTGCGTCAGTATCTTGAACCCGTATGTCCGAAGAGTACAGTTCAGATGACACAGATCTAAAATTGGCCGCATACTCCCATCATTTTGCAGACCAGGAAATAGCGGCTGTAAAAACCTCCTTCCCTCAGGGAACGGGGTACATGTTCTATGTCCCCTTTGTGCAAGAGGGCTCTTACTTCCTGTGCTAATGTTGGGCTCGACCCTGTGCTGACTATTTTGGTGAGCACACCTCTGAACCAGGGGGGTCGAGCTCTGAACTGGACCCAGGAATCCTTTTCTACGGTAGACAGAACCCATGCAGACACATTTGGCAGTAGTTTACACGCTGCCAGATGGTCTTTTAGTGATATTACCGTTTCCAAATTCTATTGGAGGGAAAGCATCAGATTTTCAGATTTTCGTTGCCCTGTGACAGCTCGCTGACCAGAGAACACTGAAAACTTGGGACAGCATTGGCTAGGGGAGGCCCTACAGTAGTACTGGGGGCTAATTGCCCTAACAACCTCATGTCCCCATCCATGGCCCCTCAGGACCGCTCTTCCTTTGTCTGCTTGTCCTTTATGACCATTCTCACATCAGGCCTAGCAGCAGGCTGTGACTGTGGCCGCCCGGTTCCCCTGGCTGTCTGTGGTGGCAGGCGGGCCGCCACACTCAACTTCTGTGCCTCCCCCGCACTAGTGCTGGCCCAGGCTCCACTGGTGGATGCCCGGGTGAACTCGACACAACAGGGAAGGAACTGGCCGAATGCCACTGAATGTCAAGCACACTCAGCAGGACTGCTCTGTAGGCCTGCAACACTGCCACTGTCTGCAGTGACCCACAAGCAAGACCCACTACCGCACAGGCCTTGCCCACTAATGCCGTGGTGGCCTTATATGGCTTGGATGGCAAAGTCAGCCCCCCTAAATTACCTGCCATCAATGGAGAGAGGTAGCTCACAAGCGCCTCCTCCACCTTTGGCATATCTAAGTAGCTATGCCATTCATTCCCCATGATGGCTGAATAATCCGACATTGCAGGGTTATAAATATGACTTATGTATTGTTTTCCCCCAGAAGTGTCATATGCCATTCTTCTGGAAAAAAGGGGAGTTTTCTGCAGTGTGAGGGATATTTATTTTCCCTGGGGAGAAAAAAGCTCATCCAGCCTTAGTAAACACTTCAAGCAGCTATTTATATGCTTGAGAGCTGCTCTTGTGAGCTTTTTTGGGGGGGGCTTTCCATAACGGAAGGAGGAGTTGCGACGCAAGCTCCAAAATCCAGAGCTCAGGTCCTGAGAGGTCCGTGAGACTCTGAAATCCAACTCCCTTCAGCCAAAAAGAGAGCGAGGCACAAGCGGAGCTGCCTAATTGTAATGTGTTCACAATGCGCACGATCAGACCTCTTTAGGACTGCCCTGACATGCTCCAACCCTAGACACTTCACACGAAAATTGTGTCCATCCTCTGCCCGTGATGAAACAGGAGCAAGATGTAACACTTCCTGAATTCTCTCACTCATACTTTTCTTCTTTTTTTTAAAAAAGGGACAGAAAAGTAAAGAGATTTTTCTTTCTATTTTTTGAAAAGAAAGGAAAAGAAGAGTCTGTTTGTGAGCATTACACAAACGATGGACATGCAGTCTCGCTGAAGATTTTAAGGCTGACAGCGTGGTTCACAGGTGCCGTTTATTTATTATGTGATGCGCTTAATTGCCACATCACCTGATCATGGCAGGCCTATAAATAGGCATGATGTTACACAAGCTTCAGATACTGGTCACGCATGAGGGCACTTCCCACAGCATTGAGTTCACACAACGTGGAGTTCCCTTTGAATGGGAACTGATTTTCTACATTCTTAAAGCCAGTTTCCATTTCAAGGACTTACCTAACTTTTTGGGCAAACAACCCCAAATGTACATTGTGTGACCCCAAGCCTTGACTCCACTAGATGGCATGTCAGTGCCAAAACATCCCTATCCAGGCTTTCCAAGTCAAACGGTAAAATGTTTAGCAATTTTATGCATGAGAATATTAAATACGCCGTCATGACTGGATTTATGGGCTGCATCTCAAATCAAAATTCGGACCTTACATTCAAACATATTTACTAAGCTAGAAAATCCAGATGGATGGTACACAAAACAGGCACAGTAAAGGTCTAGAATAGGTAAGTATGCAATTTGAGATACAAAGCTAGCTTGTTTAGCAGATGTGGCATTCCTAAGTGGAGGGAAATGTTTATCCCAAATTTAGTAAATCCAACTACGCCACCCTGGGGGAGAACCAGGGAAATACTCCCAAATAAAGGCACACACAAAAGTTTTACCAATCGGGGCAAGGGACATGAGAGTGAGACGTGAGTATGAATATAAAAATGATGACACTTAAGCATCATTAAAACTTGACATGTAAATATAAAATAGCTCTCCCAAGGGACACAATAAGGATTTTAAAACTAAGCACTTCTCCAGGCCCAGGATCAGCAGGGACAAGGCAGGCCAGCTGTAGCTCGGGAGTTCATCCAAACCCACTGCAAGTTACGCCAAAATCATCAACTACCCACACCATAAGGAAGTTGTTGTGTTGGCACACTGAGCACACTGTGAAGCACAGACCACTGAATAAATGCAGCTAGCCTCCCCTGTCCCACCAAGACTCACTGGCTCCTGGAGAGAAAGAAGATACCGGTTAACCCAAAATTACACAAACACTAAACAATACACAAAGAGAGACAAATATTACAGACGCGGTGGTGTGGTGGCTATAACACCCAGGCCCACTGACACCACCACACGAAATGGAGGCAGTTGACAGCACCTAAGCAGAACCAGAATTATGGTAAACAGTACAAATGAAAAGTATAGCCACTATAGCATGGAGACAATACGGCATAGCATACACCCCATCAATAGTAAGGTGGTTGTGTGGAACAACAAACCTGAAACAGGTTTGAGGCTGGAAAACACTAATTTACCACTTAGCCTCTCAGACTACATGTGGTTGCAAAACATAAGCCAAACAAACATCCAAAACTAAAGTAAAGCAAAACAATGAAGTAAAGCAAAACAAATCAGATGAAGCAAAACAGATCAAGAAAATGACCATAAAACAAAATCAGGTAAAGCAAAACAGATCGGGTAAAACAAAACAGCAAGTAAAGCAAAACAGATCGGCTAAAACAAAACAGTAAGTAAAGTAAAACAGATCGGATAAAACAAAAGAGTAAGCGGTGTCGTCACATGTAACGTCTTCAGCTAGGGATTTGTCTTAGAGAAGACTTAGATGCTCAACTCCCCACTCTCACCTTAACACAAAGGTGCACTTATCATTGGGTTGAACAAAACACTAGACACGAAGTGGTATGATTACTCACAGGTACCGCAACTCGACATACATATGCATATCATTCAGCCACCGGCTAAATGTTGCGATCACTGAATGCGATCTCCGGCGCAATCTCGCCACAATGTATGCGCCACCAGCGCCACTCTAAGACTATAAATAAACAAATTAGCTTTGAGATGTTCACCTCATTACACCGTGAGCAGAGCCTCAACATACCTGAATGAAAATGGGAACCGGAAATGCTAGGGGAGCGAGGAACTCAATCACCAAGACACCAATGCGCCTACCAAAATAAGGGTCCTTAAATAGTCGGGTAGCTCCAACCCCATTGGTCTGCCGAAGCCATACCCCAAGCAGAGCCAATAGGATAGTTAAATCGCTTACCCTGCCACACAGAGGTACATGGACATGGAAATTTTTCCATTTTTTTCTGATCTGTGCTAGTGAAGCATGTCAGCATAGTGCAAAATACAAAAATAGCATGTATTAATTCAAATGTGGCTTGTCTGAATGTGACTCCTAATAACATTTCAAAACATTAGCACACAAAATCTGTCTTCAATATCTCTGATATTAATATGTAAAATAATTGAAAGAAATAATAGTGATTGTGAGTTTCTTTCTCGACCCTATTTGTAAATCAAGCAACCCCCACATGAGGTCACGACCCCTACTTTGGGAAGCCTTGAAGACATAGTCCATCATAACCATGTAAAGCCTGGCTGGCATTGCACCCAACTCCCATGCTTCATTTTGCAGGTGGTGAACCCAGAAGCAATGTCACATCTTCAGCAGAGCCTGACTGTGGTACATGGGTGGCCCATTCACATTGTTTTTTTCCTGCAGGGTTAATGGGGTGATATAAGTTTGTTTTTTAGTAGGACTTTCTTCTTGACATGCTGTGTCATTTGTTTATTGGTCATTTGTTTATTGTTCATCTGTTGATTTATTGTTTTATTTTTTCCCCCAAGTGTAATTGGTGACATCTAGCTCTTGTTTTTGCCTACCCTGAGTGAGTGAGTGGGTTATAAGCCAAGCCCATGAGGTGTTCCTCATCTAAAAATCTGCAACCATATGTACTCCATATTTCCATATAAAATATTTTTAAAAAGCTGAACAATAGGATAATAATATAAAGAAACTAATAGGTATGGTGTAAACTGTTGAAATGACAAAAAAAAAAAAATGAAAATGAAAAAAGTAGTAGCAAAACAAATACCCTTGCTAGACCCTTAAATCATAAGATTGCTTGCTTTTAATCAAAATCTACCAGAATTTAAGTGTATAAACAAATTCCAGTTTAATCATGATAACTTTGGAGTAACATCAGTCTATCTATGAACTCAGAATCAACAATCTGTTCCAACATTATGCATATATTATCATCAGTGGTCTTGTGTTATATTAAACTCTCTTGTTTTGGTTCAGTACTTTCTTGTGTTACTTCATCACCAACAGTATTCCCTGCAGGGGATTCCCTCCACTATACTAGCAGAACCTTTTCTACCTGACACAAGAGGGGTAAATTTAACAGATGGAAACATTTTAAATGGAGTAGTAGGCACTAGATAGATCATTATAATGGCAAAATAGAGCAAGGGTCAAAGAGTGATTAGGTTTTAAAATATAGGCTCCATCTATAAAGCTGGTCTATGTGGCAAAATTCGTTTTTCTGCAATCAAACCCTATCGTTATGTTACCTTAAAGCATGTCCCAGAGTTGGCACTCAAAGGAGAAAACTTATCTTTAGCTGTTGATTTCCCAACCTAGAAACCATATCATTTGGAAGAAGTCCAAATATCACACATTACTCTGCTGTTTACTGCTCTATTTGCACTTATTTATTTTCTGATTATACATTTTATTTTGCACCACTCCCTGCGATCAGTAGATTCTGTTTGACAGTGGTAACCCCTGGAAGATATGTGGGCTACAGAACATCAGGACCTCATACAGCAAGGAGGGAGTTATGGAGATATTCTAATAAACACTTTAATGATGTGCAAAAGCATTTGACAGCCTGTGGTGTCCTTCGCAAAATGTTTAGCGGTTGGGATACAGAGAGGACAACATGTGTAATCAAGATCTGTGAATTTTCTGTGGTCTATTGTGAACTAATTAATGTCAAAAGTCTTTCCAGCACATCCTAATAATGCCTGGTCTGGTTTGAACTCATTACAGTAAATGCCAAACAATCCAAACATGTCTGAATTCCTTTTCAAACATGTTTTCTCCAAAACCTCCACTCAGCTCCATGATGCTTGCAGTCAGGTTTCCATTACACCAGATGGAAAATGAACAAAAAAGAAAGGCTAATGATGGATTCTGTATTTTTCATCCTCTTACTGCTGAGCAGATACCCTCTGCTTCATACTTCATATCAAATAGAGTCAGGTCCATAAGTATTTGGACAATGACACAATTAACATCATTTTGCCTCTGTACACCACCACAATGGATCTGAAATGAAGCAAAAGTAATTGGACATGATACAAATTGACTGATAAGCAATGTACTGTTTCCTCATTATTACATGACAACTCAAGTATATAGAAGGTTCCCTTGAATTAAAGGTACAATTTTTATTTTTGATTGCTTAATTTCAAATACATTGTCGTGGTTTTCAGAGTCAAAATTATGACAATTGTGTCACCGTCCAGATACTTATGGTTCTGACTGTATTCTGTTATCTACCTGCAAACTTCTTCACTGATATTAATTGTAACTTGCTGGCATCATTGAAGAGCCATTTTTATGTGGCATCACCAACTGTCAGTCATCACTGATTTCCAACAACATAATTCATTTATGTACTAACTTATTTAAGAAATCTATCCCAAAATAAAAAATGACAGTTCAAAAGTAGTTGCTGAACACCAGTGAACACAGTGATTAATGACAGTGGTTTTTATGTTCATTTCGCTGTTATGTTGTGTGGTGTTAACAGTGGCCTCACTTTTTCACACACAGTAGATGCCTTAGGAAACTGTCTTTGTTCATAACACTCTTCCAATTACCATATATTTAGATTTCAATCTGTCTTCAGGCTGTCAATGATCTAAAAATTCTTCCACAGACATGGCACTTAATGACTCTACATGCCATGTACTGCCAGTTCCCACCAGTGTGAAACTATGTGACTGGAAGCAACTAAGGACCCAGTTCTCATGGTTGTTGTGACTTTCTCATGAGGACAACTATGAATCTTAAGCTAAATTTGGGAAGAGGTCAGGACAGAATATAGTGGCACATATTCAATAGGTCTCAGCCCTTTTTCAACCAGGGTAATGAAATACTTGGTTGGATTATTTATGTTAGGCATTGTACTATAACCAAGACAAAATTAGCATGCTTTACATTAATATCTCACATAATTAATCCTGATCAATCAATCCTGACCAAACAAAGGACACTGGGATAAAAGATATAGTATAGTACTGCTATAATACAGAAAATTATATTTAAGTGAAATTATTGGTTGATGGCACTAAAGCGGCTACTGAAAGACGAATGAGAAAATTATGGGTATTGTGTTAAAATCTTAATTAAATATCGGATGTAACTAATCAAAATCACATTTGTGGAAGTTAAAAGGTGTACACATTTAAAATATGCTCAAGTAAAACGTTCTTTATTGTAAATCTCTAAGATGAAAATGTAATAATTAAAAAGTATGTATGTATTTTTTAATTGAGCAGTAATACAAGTTTTCATTTTCAGTTATTCATGGGTAAATTCATCCCTAAAATTATACTTAAGTGATCATTACTTAAGTACTTTCTTCTTACCTCTGCCTGCCCTGAACCTTTGTAAGTGAGTTGTGTGAATTCTTATAAATTTGCAAGCATGAGACCATATTGCATATTTTAGTTGTTTATTCATTCTAATCAGTCTTTACCTCCAGAGAGCTCTGCTACACTCACAGAACTTGCTGTAAGAACAGATCCATCAGTTCCAATATAACATGTTGTAGGAAACTGTGAAAGTCTGTGAGAATGACTAAAATCATAACAAATTAATGTTAGACCTTAAGCTTTTTCAGAAACACACTTAGTCTACATAAGAGTTGACAAGAAGACCTAATCAATCTTAATGAAAGTTTAAAGGTTAAGAGGACTGAAGCCCATTATTTTCTGGTCTGTACAGCCTAAGGGGAGGAAACGAACATCAAACACCCCTTGTAATGTGCTACATAACTTTTTTTTTTGTTTTTTGATAAGTTTTGTTAATACTCTTAGAATAGTTGGAGAGCTTAAGAGGCAAAAATCAACCAAGTCTTGCTCCATTTAAATCACTCAGAACATCATTTGAGACATCAGCCGAGTCAACACTACGTTCCTATCTGATAAGATGTATGACAGTCCCTCAGCACTTCGGGAATTTTCCCACATCTCCAACATTGTTGCTTTAAGAGTTGATAATGGCCATCAGGAACAGTTCATGCCAAGCAAAGCAACAGCGAGGTAACTCAAGCCAACCACCAAGGTATGTTTTGGGTTTGGAAGATTTGCCAAAGATCCATCCAGAATGCACAAGAGGGCAAGAGACACCTCTTTTAAAAATGACCCACAGCTCATCTTACTAATGGATGGTCTTCTTTGGTTGTTTTTTTTTTACTGCCTGACTCTAAAAAAGACTTATTAGGGAAGATGTTTGCACAGCTGTGGCCTTCAGAGGTACAGTCTGGAGCGCTCCCTTTCAGCTACAGTACATAAAGAATGGGAAGGGCTGGAATAAAACCAATTAGATAACCATCAGGTTTTTATGAAATGTGAGATGCTTCTGTCTACAGCTCACTTTCCTCCTTGACTCACATAAGGTATATTATCACTTTGATTTGGAATGAAACAAACAAGGAGTTTTCTTGGTATAACTTACATCATAGCTCATTCTGCAAGTTCCTATAAGCCTAATTCTGAAAAATGTGCATTCCTATTGCTATTGATGTTGATTATGTAACCCTGAAATCCATATTTATTCCAGATTCATTTAATCAAATCCTTGGTCATTTGAGGTAAATTAATTATATGAGATATAGGCTCATAGATGTAATGATATGAGCAAATCTGACCTCAGTCATATCATTCAAACTAAATCAAGTCTGCTTCGAAATGGCAAATTACATAATGATATATTAGTTTATCACATTTTCATTTTTTATATAATTTTTTAATTATTTGTTGCATAAAAAGGAAAATCCACAAAGTAATTATTCAGCCCTTTTTCAAAACACATCTCTGACATGGTCTTAGAGTGATTTTTGATTTTGTTGAAAACATTTTGACAGTTGTTTGTAATGCTATTAATTTGTACAAGGCCACATCTGTTCAACAAGTGATGTTTTCATATTTTAACATTCCAAAAATATTATTTATGTAATTGAAAAGAGGTTGGCCAAAGTCCACATTACATGTGATTTTGTCCCTCAGTCCAGATCTCAAACAGGTGAAATACCGAGACAACTGCAATTCAACAATCCAATAACAGTGATGTAGGTCACATAAACAGTCCATGAAACAGATGTATATGCAGAATTATGGAGAGCAACTAATTAGGAAAAGAACAAATCACTGTCAAAATTGCTTCCAGGTGAAAGTGAAATATGCATGGTTGAGGAAATCTATGACAAAATCCTGGTGCATTTTGGGGGAAAAAAGCATCTTTTTAAGGGCCTGTCATCTGAAAAGAACGCTGGCACAAGTTGAACGCAGACTTTTTAGAATTTCATATTTATATTTCACTTGGATATCAAATGGGGATTAGACCTGTGTCTTCTTTCCCAAGAGAATGTGGCCAAGCCTAACTCAGAGCTGAGGTGGCCTATTAGAAATTCCTCCCCCTGTCTGTGGAATTAATGGCTGACGTAGTGAGATTCCGCTCCTCTTGGGGTGGAGGAGGGGAGGGGGGTGCCTGAGTTCACAGATGATTTAGTCTGGCTGGTATGATGCCTGGTCACTTCATCATCAAATCCCTTTTCATCAGTGCAGGAGGAGAAAGTGTGAGGGGAAAGCACATCTATCTATCAAGTGAATATTCACAATTCAACACTTATTACAGGCCAACATCTTCCCCAAAACAAGTCAGTGGTGCCAGGACAGATGTCTAAGTATTCAGTGTTCAAAATGTACCAGCGAATGTATTAGAACAGGCCAGAAAATGTAACATCTTCATGAGAGAGGGGATATATGAAATGCTCTGTATGCTGAGTACTCTGAATTGTTGCAATACATTATGATTACGTAGACTCTAGTGATGGTGTAGTGGCTAAGGGCTCTGGGTTTGTTATCAGAAGGTCAGGGGTTCAAGCTCCCTGAAAGACTCTATACACACATATATTCACACTCATTCATCCCTATGGGAAATTTGGAGTAGCCAGTTCACCTACTGACATTTTTGGACAGTAGAAGAAATTGATAACAAAGAAGAAACCCACAAGGACATAGGGAGCTCATGAAAACACCACCCTAGATAGCAACTCATAGTTTTGAGGCAGCAATACTACCCACTGAGCCACCATGCCACCCATGTAAACAGAATCAATAAAAATAAAAATAAAAATAATTATCAAAACTATTTGTGCTGCCCACACATGCCTTATTTTTGCTTTTGTATTATGATCACAGAAATATTGCCCTTGTTTACTGTTTATTGTTTAATTACTCATCTTAAAACATTGTTTAGTAAATAGTATGGATTGTTCAGATAATATTCAACTATATTCAACTAAACTGAAACTAATAGGAAATGTATGTAGTTACAAGAGGCCAAAAGATCCTGTGAGTGTAAGGGGTTAACTCCAAGCCAATCACTTTCATGTAACCAGTAGTAATGTGTATATTCCTCTAATGTAAGGCTAGACATTTCCATATTTTGCTCCATTAAAATAATATGGTGAGCAGTGCAGTGATGAATTCAGTTCTGATTTATGTGTAAGGATTAGAATAAAACCCCATGAAAATTCTTTCTGAATTCCAAGAGTGGTGAGCATTTTTCAACAGTCAAATGTAGCATGGAGCATTTTTCAACTTCTGATGAAAACTGTTTCTACACTGCACATGAAAAAAATTATCTTTATTTCTGAATTTTTTTTTTCTTGTTTTCTCTTTGTTTCTTTCCATTATTCCATCTGCATTGACTTCTTATTATCTATCTTCCAAGCAAATTTCACACAGGATATATTAGCTTCATGGACTTACAATGGGGGAAATAATTATTGAAAGCATCAGTATTTTTTTCAGTAAATATATTTCCAGTGAGGCTATTCACATAAAATTTTCACCAGACTTTGGTATTAACTCAAGAAATCCACACATATAAAGAAATATAAACATTAAAGTCCATAAATGAAGTTATGTGTAATAAAGTGGAATGATAGAGGAAAAAAGTATTGAACAGTATTGAAATGTATTTAATTCTTAGTGGAGAAGCCTTTGTTTGTAATGACAGCTTCAAGGCGCTTCCTGAAATTAATCAGCTGTAGTATTCAGGTATGATTTTAGCCCATTCTTCTAAACATATTGTCTTTAAATCTTGTTCAATTGAATTCAAGTCAGGTGATTGACTGGGCCATTCTTATGCCTTATTTTTTTCTCTGAAACCAATTGAGAGTTTCATTTGGTGTATGCTTTGGATTGTTGTCCTGCTGGAAGATCCACCCAAGTCTCATCTTCATCATCCTGGTGGATGGCAGCAGATTCTTCTCAAGAATCTTCAGGTAAAGGGCTTCATTCATTGTTCCTTCAATGATATGAAGTCTGCAAGTACCATGTGATGAAAAACAGCCCCACACCATGATGCTTCCACCTCCAAACTTCACTGTTGGTATAGTGTTTTAAGGGTGATGTGCAGTGCTATTTCTTCTCCAAACATGGTGTGTAGTATGACAGCCAAAATGTTCAATTTTGCTCTCGTCTGACCAGACTATACTCTCCCAGTATTTCATAGGTTTGTCCAAATGACTTGTAGCAAACTTTAAACGAGCTTCAACATGCCTTTTCTTTAGTAATGGAGACTTGACGGGTGAGCATGCATAGAGGCCATGACGGTGGAGTGCATTGCCTATCATTTTCTCTGTGACGATGGTACCTGCTGCCTCCAAGTGTTTCTAGAGCTCTTTCCAAGTGATCCTTGGTTCTTGGGCTACTCTTCTGACTATTTTTCTGACTCCCTGGTCAGAAATCTTGCGAGGAGCTCCTGTGCATGGCCGGTTGATGGCAGAGTGATGCTGCTTTCACTTGCGGATAATGGCCCCAATGATGCTTACTGGAGGATTCAGAAGTTTTGAAATACGTCTATATATGATTACATCAATATGTTTTGCAACAATAAGGCTGTGAAGGTCTTGGGAGAGCTCTTTGCTTTTCTTGTGTGACAGCTTGGTAACAAAAAGCATTTTTATAGACCATCAATTTACTAATCCAGCTGATATAATTTGCACAGATAGGAATTATAATTACTTACAGATTTCAGCTGGTTCCTTGCCTTACCTTGCCTTGGAGAACTGCTTTTTCTTAGCATTTTTAATACTTTTTTCCTGTGTCATTCCACTTTATTACACATAACGTTACTTGTGGACTTTAATGTTGTGAATTCTTCATATTTTCAGATTTCGTGAGTTAATACTGATTTCTGGTGAAAATGTCATGTGAATAGCCCCTTTGGAAATATCTTTACTGAAAAAAATTACAAAGTGTGGTGGATGGATGGATTGACATTCCCATAAATGGATTTCATATACAAGACACACCTTTAATGGTCTATAGTCAAGATGTAAATACTGTAAACATTTTGTCGGTTATGTTAAGAAAATGAAACAATGTAGCATTTATTAGCTGCATTATATATACCTCACAGCCAGTAAAACAGTTTAACTTATTAATATTTAGGTACTAGATTTTAAATTAAAACACTTCCACCTTTCTTTTTGAAAATAGATTTAAACTTACAGCTTTGCTACTTTGAGCAATACTACCACCCAACATGGCATCCTCACAACTCCTATCTCACATGTCTAATCACAGCAAGAGTTGAAACTCAATTCATTGTTACATCTCGCTGTGATCCCCCACACTACTGGGCTACAAACAGCTACAAGGCAAGAAGGATAAACAGCCAGCTTCATGTAGTGAACTATTTGCTACTAATGATGTACTTACACCTTTGTTTCAAATTTGGGGTTATCATAGTAATCCTTTAAAAAAAAAAAATAGATAGCGGAATCATCAGGGCTGGATCACTGGCCAGTAAGCCTGGGCAGTGATCCAGCCCTGATGATCCACTATCTATTTTTTTTTTTTAAAGGATTACTATGATAACTATGCTTAGGGTCCTGGCCACTAGGGAACCCTTGACAAGCTTAGATTTAAGCTGAATGATTAAACTGATTGACCAGTTTGCGTTCACAGAACACAAGCCAATAATAGTAAAGTCACAGAATCTGAAGTATAGAAACATTATTTGTGTGGGGGTCTGAATTTATAACCAATCAGCGGTCAGTTAGGTCCTAATGGTTTTTAACTGGAGCTAGACAAGTGGATTGAAAACAGGGACATCCTTACATGCACAATATGTGTTTTGATGAAAAGAAAACTTGTGGGTTGTTGTGGCTGCAGGCTTTCATTCCAGCCAAATAGGACGCACACCTGATAGTTGATTGGAGCCCAAGATGAACTGTTAAAGAAGTGGAAACAGGTGTGACTCCTGCCTGTTTGAATGAAAGCCTGCAGCCACACCAGCCCTTTTGGACTCAGTTGAAGACCCCTTCCCTAATGGGTGGGATTAAAACAAACTCAGAACTAAAATGGCCCAAAGAAGACTCAACTTGCTGTCAATGCTGGTCATTATGTTGGAGCTTGTTAAACAGCTGAATTTTGGCAATTTGCTAATAGAGTTGGCAAGGTGAAAAGCAAGAAAAAAGCCAGTCACATAATGGGCATAGCACCAACGCTACTTAAATACTCATATTGATTGTCTAATGCAGAAATTTATGTCTTTTTATTTATTTTTTGCATGTGTTGGGTTGCAGGGTGGGACAGTTAAAGCTGCACTGGTTCATGTGTGGCAAAGTGGGCAGCTGGTCCCTATGTAGGCTCCTCATCTTTGAATCACAAATAACAGCCTCAAATTTAATGATGACATACAATTTCATATATCCCAGCCCATGCATAGCAGCTTACTATTTTACCTTGACAGAGTATATTTGTTTCTCCTCACAGCATTATTTATTGTGGTTTCCTTGTTAAGCACTTAGTATGCTATAGCCACACTACATAGCTAGCTACAGAACATCCTTTCCACTAAAAATGAGATGTTTTTCCCCTTTTGACCAGAAATCACACGTATTCCCAACTGAAAATGAAAATTCTCACACAAAATAACACCTGCATCCTTCCAGTCTCACTCTCTGTTTCAGCATCTGCAAGTACAAATATCTGAACCAAAAAACAGAGGTAATAATTTTAAAGGTTGCTTCCCCAAACCTTCAGCTTTAATCTGTAAATCAAGCCACCAAAAATATAAAAGTAAGCTTCTGTATCATTAGGCCAGGTTTATAGCAATTGACATCTTTTAATTAGACTTTCTCATTTTCACAATTTTGCAAATTCAAAAGGCATTTTATCCATATAAAGTATTAATTTTTATATGTGGAGCTCTCCATACACATGCACTGTTTTTCAGTCACAGCTAAAGAATAATACAGTGTTTATATTCAATGTTTACATATTTAGCAGATCATTCTGAGCCTAGATCAATTCCACAGTACAATGTGATATGATGTTGTTTCTCAAGACCATCTTTACTGTAGATGTGGGTGGCCTGTTCAGTGTTTCTGCTTTGGAGGGTGGTTTTCCAAACTGCCTCAGGTGTTTTTCTGATCTTCTGAAGCCTTCCGAAGCCAACTTTTAGTATTGATAGATACTTTGTCAAACTTTATTAAAATTATCTCTGGCTCTCCTCAACTTAAAGCCTGCTGACATAATCTCTGCTCACCCTATCATAATTGAATTGGAAGACCGCACACACACAGGAACATAACATACATTCATGCGCTGTGCTGCCAAGCCATCTGCTCAGCCTTTGTTTCAATGTCGGTTTTTATTTCCATCTACAATAACACTGCTGAGCTTCAGATCACAAACAATACAAAGACTGTTTATATGCGGTAGCAAACAAATATGGAAACAGTCTGAAGTGACTTACTGGTGGTTATGACCTGTGAGATGCCTTTATCTATCACATGCTCTTAAAATCTATCTATCTATCTATCTATCTATCTATCTATCTATCTATCTATCTATCTATCTATCTATCTGTTTGTTTATTTATTTATGTTTTCAATTTATATACTACTGCACTTAATACTGCACTTTATACTACACATGAGTGCCACATGAGATACTCTAGGATTAGGATTTTAATTCAGATCAACAGTTTTCCCATCTTATTATAAATTGTATCAAATAATTAGAAAAATTGATTTAATAAATTCTTTAAATGCCTGGGGGTTTATTGCCTTGTTATTGCATGTACTGGCCATTTATGATCTTCTTTACTCCTGTGAAAAAAACGGCCAATAGGAAAGTTGTGTGCATAGTAGGATGTCATAAATTATTACAGTGCTCATGTTCTTGACAGGCCCTCTGAGGATCTGAATGCCCTGCTTTGGTACTTCACCTCTTCCAGTGCCATGATTGAAGCCTCTGCTTTCTGACTCCAAGAATTACAAATGGCCAGAATACCTGCAATGGAATGAACTGCTTTAACAGATCTTCATGTAGTGACCATAAAAGGCTGAAAGAGAAAATTTCACAGAAAGGGAGGGCAGCAGGAAAGAAGTGATTTAGACCTAGTCTTCCAAAAACATAATTTCTTTTCTACATTGTTTTCTCATGTATAGAGGAAAAATGACAGTTAGAACTACAAAGTCAGCAAGGTCAGTACAAAAGGATAAAATATGTGAAATGTCATGTGGCTGTCAAGGTTAACAAGGTCAAGAAATTAACTTCTGTTCTTTTTTGTAGGGTCAACTGCACAATTTAATACACATGTAATCCCACTGAATTGTATTATAATTTTACTGTTTAATGTTTGTCCTGCCAAGTTTTATTTATTATTAGTGCTTATTACTTTGCTATGCAGGATTCCACTGACAAAAAGACCAGTCATAGTAATAAAATAAAATGCAACAAGATAAATAAAATAACTACATGGAAACACACAATAATATTCCATAAACTCCAGTTTTACAGTCGTTCTAGTGGGGTAATAGTATTTTACTACTGAAACAATAGCTCCCCCTAAAGGCAATGTCTGCAAAGAACTCTATTTTACATTTCTATATTAAATTATTGGCTATTTTGAATATATTTAAATTTACCAAGTAACAGGATTTGTTTCAAATAAGTTATAGAATATAATGAATATAATCAGAAGAAAAAAAACATTCTGCAAATATCAGAAACTAGATTACTGGTGGTGTGCATTGTAAACTTTAAATTAACTCCGGGTCATTCCATCTCAAGTGCTCCAAAAGAAATAAGGAAAATTAAAAATGGTCAAGCAACCAATTTTGTAATTATTATACCACTTGAGATGGACTGACCCTGCCACTATTATTAAGGAATAGTTTGACCAAAAATCAAATGCACCCAATTTGGGTACGCAACTCAGGAATAAAATTAAAGAAGCAACATTGACACAACAAATGTGTTGTGGCCGATGACCTGCTTGTAGAATACAACATAATGTACATGTACACTCACTGGCTGTGTTAATAGGAACAACGCCAATTCCAAAAAAGTTGGGACGCTGTGTAAAATGTAAATAAAAGCAGAATGCAATGATTTGCAAATATCATAAATCCATATGTTATTCAAAATTGAACATAGAAAACATATCAAATGTTTAAACTGAGTAAATGTACCATTTTATGAAAAAAAAAAAGGTAATTTTGAATTTAATGGCCGCATCACGTCTCAAAAAAGTTGGGAATATATATACAGAGAGAGAGAGAGAGAGAGAGAGAGAGAGAGAGAGAGAGAGATCACTTTATATATATATATATATATATATATATATATATATATATATATATATATATATATATAAATATATATATACATAAGACTTTAACTGCAGTGTACTTTACTAATAATTGTACGGATAGCAAACAACATGTTTTGCTTGCACAACTGGTAAAGAACTTTTGTCTGAAGCATCCTATTTCTCTGTAAACTTGTCTACATAACAGCAGATGTACCAATCATATGCATCCAAAAGGACTGGCAGCTGCACAGATTTTTCAAATTCTCTGTTTGAAACATGCTCTGATGTAACACTCTATCTTTCTATCAAGGTCAATAATAAAAGTTAGAATGTCTTCCATTCATTACTGTAATATAAAATTGATCAAAAATGTATTTGTCCAATTGATCAAATTTATCATGTGATTAAACATTCCTATTCTGTTGGGAGTGGTATCTTCCAGGATGACCCCATCCACAGGGAAAATGGGCTCACTGAATGGTTTAATGAGTATAAAAATGCAAATCATATGCTATGGCTTTCACAGTCACAGGTCTAAACTCAACTGAACACCTGTTGGGGATTTCGGGTGATGTGGCTCATTGTCATCATCATCACCAACTAAATAAATATCTTTTGTAAGAATGATGCTTAAGTATGATTTGAAAGCAACAGTAAGATTTGGAAGTTAAAGTCAATTGTTATTAGTGTTGTCTTTGCTTGATAGGTCAGACTTGCTTATGATGCAGTCATTATCATCCTTTTAAGCTGCCTCCACTTGTCATGCAGTGCTTCTTTAAAGCTGTCTGTCATGAGGAAGTAAAACACAGGGTTGATGGCACTGTGAGCAAATCCAATTGGCCGTGTCACTATGTAAGCCGCATTGATGTAATCTACGGTGCACTTTGACAAATTTAGTTCAGAAAGCCGTGATGCAAGACGCACATTCCTCATTATATGGATGGGTGTGTAGAGCACCAGAAACATGATTGCTGCAACTCTCACAATTCTTACTGGCCTTTGGAAGGATGTCCCAAGCACCTCCTCTCTTTTCACAAGTACAGAAACCATCCTTTGTGATGATAGAAACAAAGCCCCCAGGGGCATCACATATCCAGTTATGGTGAGCACTATGCTGTAAATCAGAGTAACTTTTGCCACTCCCAGGCTTGCAAAATCACGACACACTGTCCAGCCATTTTGCTCCAAGTCCTGGATAATGAAGATGATGAGGGGAGTGATTTGAGCGTTCACCCAGATCCAGTTTAGTATGGTGATACATAATGCGGCCTTGAGAGTCAACAAGATGTGTTCTCGCTGTGGGTGACACAGCAACAAGAACCGGTCCACACTTACCCACATCATGAAAAGGATGCTAGAGTACAAGTTCACATGGAGGATGTAGCGATTAACCACACATAGTGCAGAATTGAACTTCTTCAGGTTGTGAGCATAGTTATAGGACAGCTCAGGTAAAGTACACAGGAAGATGAGGTCAGACACAGACAGGTTAAATAGGTACACGTTTGTGGACTTCCAAGCAGGGAGGCAAAAGATATAGCCGAGGATCACCACTAGGTTTCCGATGAAGCCAATAGTAAATTCCAGACCATACATTGGCGAGAGGTAATCTCTCTCTAATAGTGGAGTGATGAAACCGGAACAGTTATCCTGCAACAATAAAGATTATTGTACATATAATTAGTGCACATAAATGCCTCACTTTTCATGCCAATGTAAGCACAATTTGATGGTTAACACTGGCGTATTGTTTTGTGAGTTTTTTTGGGGTTGGGTTTCATGCTTGAGCTCTGTTGCTATTTTTGTGATCATGAATTATGGTGCTGTGCTAATGTGTGTGGAGTTGTGCATTTCAATATAAATAGTGTATTTCATCCAAATACTAACTAAATACAACATACTTTATTATTATAACAGCAAAAAAAGAACAACTTAGTTGTGGCTATTAAATGGCTATTCAAATGGAAGGTTTTTATGAAGTCACAAACTGAGTTTTTATTTTAAACATCCACACCAGCTTCCACATTCAATCTCCCAGATGTTTTGTTTTAATTAGGCCTATGATGATGTGGTTCATAATTTGTTTTATTTTTTTAGTTTAAACTCTCAATTTAATTTGATTACATATTAAATGTAATAATTGAATAATAATTAAAGTATGAAACATTTATTAAAGTATTAAATATGTATTAAAAATTTTATATACACACATACGCAAGACAAAATATAGTTGCTGTAATTTCTTCCAGCTAGCTGGTTATTTTTACCAATTGGACACCTCTTAGTAATGTATTAACTGAAATTCAAACCCTTGTTACATTTGCAGCATGATAGCACCTGCACTGATGCTCACAAAGGTATGTAATATATATATATATATATATATATATATATATATATATATATATATATATATATATATATATATATACACACACACACACACACACACACGTATATATATATATATATATATATATATATATATATATATATATATATATATATATATATATATATATATATACACCCTTTTTTTGTGTGTGCACCTTAATTTCACACAGGGGACTTCTCATGTTAATAATGAAATTTATGTAAAGCATGCAAAATTCAGGCTTTTATGATTCTATATAAAGAAAATGTTTGACAGACCAGGTTTTAATAACTCTAGACAATAATGCAAAACAAATATGCCCTTTACTTCCTCCTTATTTTACATTACAGTCTGTACAGTATAAATATGTATAAATTATCTGAATACTTGTGTAAATGTGATATTTTAGTTTTATTTATAATAAATGTATTAATCCTCTTCTGTTTTTCATTTTCAAAAAAAAAAAAAAAAAAAAAAAAGACTATAATCCAGTTTGTGCATAATACCTTAAAAGACGGAATAAATAGATTTGGTTACTTCATTTGAAAGTACTAAGATACTTTGTAAATGATCTGACACATAAAACATAATTTGCCTATGGTTACACTCCTAGAAAATTTAGAAACCTTAAGAAATATATAGTTGTCCCTCTGGGTGAACCCTTAAAGTTGTATCCCAAATAATACAACTGAATATTTCCCAATTTAAAAGGGCTTCAACTAGAACCCTTTTGTTTAAGAACCTTTAATTATCCAATGAAACCTTAAAGAACCCTTGAAGTATTACCAGAAGTATTAACAATACTTATATAAAATAAAACTAATGCATTAGGTGGATAAACATAACATTGATGATTAATATGTACCTGGCTTAGGTTTTTAAGAAAAAAAATTAACTTTAATATCCTTCTGTAAGTAGTAAGGCACTTGTGCTTAACCACTAAATATTAGTATAGATAAATATTATATATTTTATCCTAAATTATAATATATATATATATATATATATATATATACATATATATATATATAAATATATATATATGAAGGAAAAAATCTCATGACAGTATAATAACCTTTGGCATTAATGGTACTTATTAATACATATTTATACACATTATCTTTCTCAAAGTATATATATTTGAAGCATTCTTACCATTGTGCTGTTTTCTCTGTTGGCTTTGAGATTGTGAAGTCAGTTTTTCAGGGTTCCTTAATCCAAAAATCACTGCACCGCCCATATGTATCACATCATCATTAAGTGTAAAGTGTTCACTGTATTTATTTGGTATTTTTCTAACCAGAGATCTGATGCAATGACACACTGATGCAATCTGATGCAATGATCACTTTGTTGCTTTTCTTCTTTCTTTCTCTGCCTCTATCTCTGACTTTCATTCCTGTTTATTTTCTTATTGTCATTTCTGAGACATTTATAGAGGGGTGATAAGTTTTGTTGACTCAGCATTATTTGATGGAGTTTTTACAAGTGTCTTGTACATTAAGGCTTGATCTCAGCTGTTTCACAATGTTGTTTCAGAATCATAAAGCCAGCATTGCCAGATGGATCATTCACATCGCACCTTTAGGACATCAGACCTGTATGCCATTTCCAGCTCCTAGAGGGTACCTACCAGCCTCATATGGCAAACTTCTTTTTGCATAAATTATCTCTAGGACTAGTAGCCATAAATACATTTCTACTGGTCATAATGTCAATTTCAGACATCGGCAATGCAGTTTTCATTGCACTATCCATAATTTACAAAAATATCTACAATTCACTTTTGACAAGGTGTAATTCTGTTTCATCATATCCATAATGCAATTAAACTGTCACATTATATGTTTTCTAATCCTCATACAAAAATACTATGAGGAAACACTATACCATTTTTAAATGATCATTTAATTTGTTGAAAGAAAAAGGTTATGCAAAACCTCACCCATATTTAGCTACATGTAAAATACACTGTATGTGGCTCCTTTAGCAGCGATGACCACAACCAAATACTTCCAATAACTGGAGATCAGTCTTTCACATTGCTATTGAGGAATCTTGGCCCACTTTTCTTTGCAGAATTGTTTTACTGTAATTCAGCCACATTGGATAGTATTTGAGCAAAGACTGATTCTTTAAGGTCCTGCCATAACATCTCAATGGCATTCAAGTCAGGACTTTGATTAAACTTAATTTTGTTTCTTTTGCATCATTTAGATGACTTGCTGTTGTGTTTCATATCATTGTCTTGCTGCAAAACCCAATTGCTCATTAAGCTTTAGATCCCATTACATGCTATATGGTGTAAGGCTAAAACAACATTCAACAATAAGAATATTATACCAACAGTCAAGCATGGTATTGGTAGTGTTATGGTATGGGGATGCTTTGCTGCTTTAGGGCCTGGGCAACTTGCCATAATTGATGGAACAATGAATTCTGCTCTCTACCAGAAAATCCTTAAAGAGAATATCTGGTAGAGAGCAGAATTCATGGTTCCATCAATTATGGTATGTCGCCTGGCCCTAAAGCAGCAAAGCATCCCAATATCATAACACTACCAATACCATGCTTGACTGTTGGTATAATATTCTTATTGTTGAATGTGGTTGTACTAGCCTTACACCATACAGTATGTACTGGGAACCATGTCTCAAAGTTCCATTGTCAACTGATTAGTCTACAGATCAAACAAACTAACTAAATATGTGGGGGCCATCAAGATGTTTTCTTTTCCTTTTTTTTTTTTTAGGGGGGGGTTGGCAAACGTGAAATGAGCCATTGTGTTCCTGTTGGTTATCAATTATTTTTGCCTTGCAACTCTCCCACTGATGCCATTTTTGATTAGTCTTTAAACTTTCTAATGGCGGAATCAGACACTTACCTTACTTAAGGTAAGGCTTGCAGTTCCTTCAATGTTCATCTGGGTTCCTTTGTGACTGTATGAGTCATTAATGCATTAGTAGAGGAATTTGTTAGGCCAGCCACTTTTGGGACAATTCACCCCGTTCCAAGTTTTCTTCATTTGGAGATAATGGCTATGGTTTGCTGGAGGCCCAGAGCCTTTGAAATGGCTCTGTAACCCATTCATACTGATTTATTTAAATAACTTACTTAGTTATCTTTTCTGGAATTTCTTTTGATTGCAGCATAGTGTCTTGCTCCTTGAGACATTTTTGCTTAATTCAGCATGCCAGAAAGGTTCTAATTAAGCAATGTTTAGATTCAAAATGGCTGGCAGAAAGCAAGCCTAGGTAGGTCTTGTCTATTTAAACCAAATTATCAATTAAATTTGATTAATCAGTTGACTGTATAGCTAAGGAGGCAGATACTACTTCACACAGGGCCAGTTGGTGTTGGATACGTTTCCTTCAATAAATAATTTAATAATTTAAATGCTGTAGTTTGTGTTTACTCTGTTTGTCTTTGTTGTATATTACATTTGAAGATCTCTGAAGATCTTAAATAAATAAGTGTGACAAATAAGCAATAATTTTGAAGGGGAAAATACTTTTTTCACTGCTACTATAATAAATTATTTTTTATTAAGACTAGTCAAAACTGAATGTGTAGATATCTTCAATTTGAATGTAATCTGTGATTACATTTTACCAGTAAAAATAAGATTAGAACAATTAATAATTAGTATTAAGAGATCTAGTATTAAAATTATAACTAGTAATATTATAAATATCTTTTAAGAAGTTATTAGTTTTCTATTGTAAATTTGTCTCTGTGTGTGTGTGTGTGTGTGTGTGTGTGTGTGTGTGTGTGTGTGTGTGTGTTTCAGTAAAGTCTCTGAGTATTGAGGAGTCTGATGGCTTGGGGGAAGAAGCTGTTACACAATCTGACCATGAGGGCCCGAATGCTTTGGTACCTTTATCCGGACAGCAGGAAGGTGAAGAGTTTGTGTGAGGCATGTGTGGGGTCATCCACAATGCTGGTGGCTTTGTGGATGTAGTGTGTGGTGTAAATATGTATGGTGGAGGGAAGAGAGACACCGATGATCTTCTAAGCTGTCCTCACTATCCGCTGCAGGGTCTTGTGATCCGATAAGGTTCAATTTCTGAACCAAACAGTGATGCAACTGCTCAGGATGCTCTCAGTAGTTCCTCTGTAGAACGTGGTGAGGATGAGGGGTGGGAGATGGGCTTTTTTCAGCCTTCTCAGAAAGTAGAGGCGCTGCTGGGCTTTCTTGGCTATGGAGCTGTTGATGAGGGACCAGGTGAGGTTCTCTGCTAGGTGAAAACTAAGGAATTTGGCACTCTTGATGATCTCCACAGAAGAGCCGTCGATGTTCAGAGGAGACCAGTCGCTCCATGCTCTCCTGAAGTCAACAACCATCTCTTTCGTTTTGCCCATGTTCAGAGACAGGTTGTTGGCTCTGCACCAGTCTGTTAGCCGTTGCACCTCCTCACTGTATGCTGACTCATAGTTCTTGCTGATGAGACCCACCACGGTCATGTCATTGGCGGACTTGATGATGTGATTTGAACTGTGCATTGCTGCACAGTCATAAGTCAGCAGAGTGAACAGCAGTTGACTTAACAAACAGCCCTGGGGGGGCCCCCATGCTCAGTGTGGTGGTGCTGGAGATCCGGACTGATTGAGGTCTCTCAATCCAGTTGCAGATGGAGGTGTTCAGGCCCAGTAGATTCAGCTTTCCAATCAGGTGCCGAGGAATGATTTAATTGAATGCTGAACTGAAGTCTATGAAAAGCATTCGAACGTAGGTGTCCTTTTTGTCCAGGTGGGTGAGGGCCAGATGTACGGTGGCGGGGAGATGATGGAGGCATTGTCTGTAGTGTGGTTGGGATGATACGCGAACTGCAGAGGGTTTAGTGAGGGGGCAGCAGGGTCTTGATGTGGCTCATGATGACCACTTCATGATGTTGGATGTGAGTGCAATAGGATAACAGTCATTGAGGCATGACACTGAAGATTTCTTCGGCACAGGGGACAATGGTAGTGGCCTTGAAGCATGTTGGCATGACACTGCTGCTCAGAGAGATGTTGAAAATGTCAGTGAGTTTTGCACATCTTCTGAGCACTCTGCCAGGAATGTTGTCTGGTCCAGCAGCCTTCTGTGGGTTGACTCTGCATAGAGTTTTCCTCACATCAGCCATGGTTAGACACAGCACCTAGTCACTTGGAGGAGGAGTGATCTTCCTCACTGCTACATCATTCTGTGCCTCAAACTGAGCATTGAAGTTGTTCCGTGCATCTGGAAGGGAGGCATCACTGTCACAGGCATGATGTTGTCCTGAAGTTGCTGATGGCCTGAATGCCCTACCACATGTGCCGCCACTATTCGTGAAGTGACTGTGGATTTTCTGAGCATGTGTGTGCTTTGCCTCTCTGATTGCCTGGGACAGTTTGGCCCTCGCTGTTCTCAGGGCCACCTTGTCACCTGCCCTGAAGGCGGAGTCTCGGGTCCTCAGCAGTGTATGCACTTCTGCAGTCATGTACGGCTTCTGGTTGGAGTGTGTAGTCATTGTCTTGGAGACAGTGATGTCATCAGTGCACTTACTGATGTAGCTGGTTACTGATGCCATGTATTCCTCCAATTTGGTGCAATCGCTGTCAGTTGCAGCCTCCCTGAACATGTCTCAGTCAGTGTGCTCAAAATAGTCCTGAAGAGCAGAGATGGCTCCTGCTGGCCAGGTTTTCACCTGCTTCAAAACAGGTTTGGAGCATCTGACGAGTAGTCTGTATGCTGGGATTAGCAAAAAAGAGATGTGGTATGAGTAGCCGTGATTGAGTCGGGGTTCTGCCTGGTATGCGCCGGGGATGTTTGTGCAAACATGATCCAGCGTGTTCGCCAATCTTGTCCACATGTTGATGGAATTTAGTGAGCACAGACTTGAGATTCACATGGTTGAAATCTCCGGCGATGATAAACGGTCCGTCGGGGTGTGAGTTCTGCAGTTCACTAAGAGCCCCATACAGTTCACAGAGTGCCTCTTTAGCATTAACACTGGTGGGCATGTATTCTCTGATTATAAGGACAGTGGTGAATGCCTGTGGTAAATAAAATGATCTGCTTCTAACAGTAACAAACTCCACCAGCGATTTGCAGCAGTGACAGTGGCTACAATGACAGCTTTTCAGACACAAAATTATTTCATTTAAGAGTATGCAGCAGGAGTATAGGGCAATGGGCAATTAACATGGCACACCTGTTGTTTATTTTTGTTGACTGATATGAAAAAAGCTGTTCTCTCTCTCTCACATGAGTCTGCATACCTGAAGATGTTTGGGACTACTGGTGTGGCATGTGGATAGCCAAGGAGAGATTGGGGGCCGTGGATTCAAGCCCAAAGGGCCTGTCAGCTTTTAGCCTGCCACAAAAGAGCCAGGTGGATTACACAGCTGTATGAACAGCCGTGCTTGAGCAGGTTGGGCTGTTGCCAGAGGAACATCACCTGTGATTCTTATCCATGCCATTAGAAGAGCAGGATTGCCTGTTTGCATATGCCTAGTGACTCCTCATCTCCTGCAACTGCTGGCTGACACAGCACCCTGCTCATCTTAAGAAGGTTATCAAGCAGGTGGCATTAGAACAGTTTATCTCCCAACTGCTGGCTGAACCGTCAGAGTGGGTACAGTGCATCAGACCAACTATTTGACCTATGTCATCCACCTGGCAGAAGATCATATGTCTTTGATTCTGGACACAGAGACAAGGTGCACCTTCCTGCCCATTTACAAAACTCCACCCACCCGGCTACCACATTAGACAAGACTGCTGCTGCCTGCAGCTCCCTGGACAATCACAGGCAAGAAAGATGATATGAGGTTTGCGATGACAATACCCTGAAGAATGTATTCCATCAGGTTGTGGTATTAGATGGGCACAGTGTACGGGCTGGGGAGGCTCCAACCTTTCCTCATTTTACTATTATTAAGGACTTTTTATACAGAGTGAGCTGAGAAAATGAGGCATGATAGTGACCCAATTGTTTGTACCAAAAAGCCTCAGGGAAATGCTTTTCCACATTGCTCATTCTAACCCCATGGCAGGACATCTTGGGGTAAATAAAACACTAGCCAGATTAATGGCTTGTGTTTTTTGCCTGGGCAATTATACTGATGTAGGTAGGTGTTGTACATCTTGCCATGAATGTCAGCTAGTGAACCCACCAGCCACACCAAACATGCCATTACGCCCTCTCTCTCTTATCTGGACCTCTTTTAAAGAATTGGCATGGATCTATTCAGACTATTGAACTGGTTAGCACAAAGATATCACTTCATTTTAGTTCTTGAGTATAGCCGATACGCTGTCTTGAATTATATCTGGAGTTGGGAAAAGAGATAGCCAAGGACATCATTTATGTCACCAACACTTCAAGAGCTGTATGAATTATTAGGAAAGTGATCCACACCAGCTTTTATCATCTACAAACAAATGTGTAAGTGGGGTTCTTTAATACTTCTTAAGAAAGTTCTTAAAGCTTAAGAACATGATTTGTAAGTTTGTTCACAAGGATAGCCAAAATTGGGATAAATTAATGGACCATTATTATTTGCAGTTCAGGAAGGGTATGTTGGATGTGATTAAAGAAAACTCAGAGGATGGTCCAGTGCCCATAAATGAAGTTCAGTACATACTCAACCTGTGAGCAAAGCGCCACACATTTTCCAAAGAGCGGACACCTTTTTTGTGACTTAATATCATTCAAAACAGTGTTACTTTGAATGCAGATTTTAATACACTGTAAAAAACACACTATTAGCATCACATAAATATATATAAATTCCTACATACTTTTGAATGTCCATGGAATAAAATAAAATATTAGATGCTATGAGTGTACCTTCTGCCATCATTTACACATTTGAATGGCCATGTAATATGGAGCAATGTGAAGCAATGTGATACCATTCATCCATCTTCAACTGCTTACTCCTTTTTCAGGGTCGCGGGGGAGCCTGGAGCCTATCCCAGGGAGCATCGGGCACAAGGCGGGATACACCCTTGACAGGGTGCCAGTCCACCGCAGGGCACACAATCACACACCCATTCATACACTACGGACACGCCAATCAGCCTACCATGCTTTTTTTTAAACTGGGGGAGGAAACCGGAAACCCTAACCGGAGTACCCGGAGGAAACCCCCGCATCACGGGGAGAACATGCAAACTCCGCACACACAGAGCCACGGGAATCGAACCCCAACCCTGGCGGTGTGAGGCGAACAGGCGAACGTGCTAACCACTAAGCCACCGTGCGCCCGCAATATGATACCATGAAATTAAAAATTACCTTATATGGCTATGGGCAGTGTTTCAACTCAGGACAGCGTCATTTGCTGCTATTGTTAAGCAACTGTTTGATGCTGTACACAACAGCGGTTGAGAGGCAGGAATTTGGCTAGCAGTTGCTGCAAGCCTTTTATAATTGAACAATTGGTGTGTAAGAAGGTGGAAATTACAGAGAGGGGTTAAAGCATTGCAAACATGCGCACACATGATGCAGTATTAGACCATAAGCACATCGTAATGAAACTAAAGCCGAATCCTGGACATTTTCTCAAACTTAGAAATCCTGGCTGGACACTTTTTTAAGGTCAGAAAAAGAGGACATGTCTGAGAAAAAGAGTGTGTATGGTCACGCTAACAGAAGTATTTCAGAGAACAATCTGTGTTAATATCTACTTTGCGCAACAATCTGTGTTAATTTCAACTTTGCACAAAATTTATTTGCACCTGCACCAGGAGGTTGCTCATGTGAGCCACGACTGGCAAGAGAGAAAAGTCTTCAACTGTTTTGGTAAGCCTGTGCCCACTGCAGCTTCAGCTTTCTGTTCTTGGCTGACAGAAGTGGAAACTGTCATGGTCTTCTGCTGTTGTAGCCTATCCACCTGAAAATTTGATGTGTTGTGCATTCTGAGATGCTTTTCTGCTTTTCTGTTTCTGTAGCCTTTCTGTCAGCTCAAACCAGTCTGGCCATTCTCTGTTGTCCTTTCTCATCAGCAAGGCATTTCTGTCCACAGAACTGTCGCTCATTGGATGTTTTTGTTTATTGTACCAGGTGTTGCTTATAATGTATTCAGTGTGTGTGTGTGTGTGTGTGTGTGTGTTTATTACTGAAAACATTATTGCTGGCTATGATAGAAAGGTGTCAGAACACAATGCATTGCTGCATAGCCACAGACCAGTCACAGTGCCCATGCTGACCACTGTCCACTGCTGAAAGTGCCTACAATGGGGGACCTACACAATATTAGGCATCAGGTATATATATATATATATATATATATATATATATATATATATATATATATATATATATATATATATATATATGAGTACACCCCTCACATTTTTGTAAATATTTGATTATATCTTTTCATGTGACAACACTGAAGAAATGGCACTTTGCTACAATGTAAAGTAGTGAGTGTACAGCTTGTGTAACAGTGTTAATTTGCTCTCCCCTTAAAATAACTCAACACACAGCCATTAATGTCTAAACCTCTGGCAACAAAAGTGAGTACACCCCTAAGTGAAAATGTCCAAATTGGGCCCAATTAGCCATTTTCCCTCCCCGGTGTCATGTGACTTGTTAGTGTTACAAGGTCTCAGGTGTGAATGGGGAGCAGGTGTGTTAAATTTGGTGTCATCACTCTCACACTCCCTCATACTGGTCACTGGAAGTTCAACATGGCACCACATGGCAAAGAACTCTCTGAGGATCTGAAAAAAAGAATTGTTGCTCTACATAAAGATGGCCTAGGTTATAAGAAGATTGCCAAGACCCTGACACTGAGCTGCAGCACGGTGGCCAAGAAAATACAGTGGTTTAACAGGACAGGTTCTACTCAGAACAGGCCTCGCCATGGTCGACCAAAGAAGTTGAGTACACGTGCTCAGCGTCATATCCAGAGGTTGTCTTTGGGAAATAGACGTATGAGTGCTGCCAGCATTGCTGCACAGGTTGAAGGGGTGGGGGTCAGCCTGTCAGTGCTCAGACCATACACCACACACTGCATCAAATTGGTCTGCATGGCTGTTGTCCCAGAAGGAAGCCTCTTCTAAAGATGATGCACAAGAAAGCCCGCAAACAGTTTGCTGAAGACAAGCAGACTAAGGACATGGATTATTGGAACCATGTCCTGTGGTCTGTTGAGACCAAGATAAACTTATTTGGTTCAAGTGTGTGTGGCGGAAACCAGGTGAGGAGTACAAAGGCAAGTATTTCTTGCCTACAGTCAAGCATGATGGTGGGAGCGTCATGGTCTGGGGCTGCATGAGTGCTGCCGGCACTGGGAAGCTACAGTTCATTGAGGGAACCATGAATGCCAGCATGTACTGTGACATACTGAAGCAGAGCATGATCAGTATGCAGTATTCCAGCATGATAACGACCCCAAACACACCTCCAAGATGACCACTGCCTTGCTAAAGAAGCTGAGGGTGAAGGTCAAGTATGTCTCCAGACCTAAACCCTATTGAGCATCTGTGGGGCATCCTCAAATGGAAGGTGGAGGAGCACAAGGTCTCTAACATCCACCAGCTCTGTGCTGTCATCATGGAGGAGTGGAAGAGGACTCCAGTGGCAACCTGTGAAACTCTGGTGAACTCCATGCCCAAGAGGGTTAAAGCAGTGCTGGAAAATAATGGTGGCCACACAAAATATTGACACTTTGGGCCCAATTTGGACATTTTCAATTAGGGGTCTATTCACTTTTGTTGCCAGTGGTTTAGACATTAATGGCTGTGTGTTGAGTTATTTTGAGGGGGAATCAAATTTACACTGTTATACAAGCTGTACATTCACTACTTTACATTGTAGCAAAGTGTCATTTCTTCAGTGTTGTCACATGAAAAGATATAATCAAATATTTACAAAAATGTGAGGGATGTATTCAATTTTGTGATATATATATATATATATATATATATATATATATATATATATATATATATATATATATATATATATATATATATATCTCAAAAGTAAAAGCAAAAGTAAAAGAGGAAAATAAATTATAGATATTAAATTAGCAACATTTCCACTTCCGAGCTGATCTGCTAGTCTCTCCTACATATTTGGGGGAGAATACAGGTAACTTGATCTAAATATCTAAACTTTCCTTACATATAATGGTGGAGAAAACAACAACTTAATCTAAACAGCTATTTTTCCCTACAGTTATGTTACCTAATTTTTATTTTAATAGTTCCCATTATTATCAACAACAAGGTTATTCACCCTGGATGTCAAGTTCACACTGTGCACTACAATGTAAAAGTCTCACAATAAACAATATGTATAAGTTTTAATCATTTACAGTGTACATTCATTTGGACTGTTATTATGCCCTGTTGAGATTGTTTTAATGAAACAATCATTTAATCATAAATGCTTGTGGACAGTACATTGATAGATTAGTTGGATGGATGGATGGATGCGTAGATAGATTTTAAAAAAAAAAAAAAAAAGAAAGAAAGAAAGAAGAAGATTAACAAGCAGAGGGAAATTATGTAATTACACTGCAGATATAACAAAGCTGAATTTCCCCCAATTTATTTATTTATTTATTTATTTATTTAAAAATAAATAGTGTGAAGCATACCCATTTACACTTCAATGTAACCCCCACCACCCACCCCCAAATTTTAATAGGTTAATAGGATTTCTTTGAGTATGATTACCATGATATAAAAACTAAAACAATACTAAAACTAAATACAAACTAAAAGTAATGATTTTCAAAAGATAAAAAACAAAATCAAAATTTAAACTATAATAACATTGCTCCACAGCACCTTTGGATTCTCCACTATTATTTGTGAGGAAGTGTTGATAACCTTTCTATAATTGCATGGCTATAATATAGTGTTAACTGCAAGGCAACATACCGGCAGGTATTAATCCACCCATTCATATACATCTGCTGTCATGGTGTTCCATTATTTAATAGCTAAAAAATAATCCGTGGCAAATTACTGTGGTATAAGTAATATTAAAAAAAAAAAAAAAAAAAAAAAAAAAAAAAAAACATTGGGATGTGTGGTTACTGGAAAGTATTCAACTTTGGGGCAGTTAAGGGCCCTTCACTTTTATCAACCACACTAGTATTAATTATTGTCCAATAGCTGCACACGTCATTTCTTTCTGTACGTATTGTGGCAGGGTAAGTGATTTGGCTGTCCTATTGGTTCTGCTTGGGATATGGCTTCGGCAGACCAATAGGTTGAGAGCTACCCGATTATTTACGGACCCTTATTTTGGTAAGCAGATAGGTGTCTTGGTGATTCCGAGTCCCTCGCTCCCCTGGCATTCCCGGTTCCCCCTTCCATTCAGGTACTTTCATGCTTTGTCACGGCGTAATGAGGTGAATACCTAAAGGCTAATTTGTTGTTTTTATAGTCTTAGAGCGGCGCTGGTGTCGCGTGTGTGTCGAGCCGCGGTACCTGTGAGTAATCATACAACTTCGCTTCTGGTGTTTGTTCAATCTAATGGTAAGTTCCCCTCTCCCTTTTTCACATTGGGACTTAGTAGATTTAGGTTGATACTGTGGTCTTTGTGTTAAGGTGAGAGTGGGAAGTTGAGCTAAGTCTTCTCTAAGACAAACCCCTAGCCGAAGACGCTACATGTGACGCCGCTGCTGTTTTGCTTTATTGCTTCAATAACTGTTTTGCTTAGTGGGTTGTTTTGCTTCAGTAATTGTTTTGTTTACCTGTTTTTTGTTTAACAGTCATGTTCTCCGTTTGCTTTATGTACTGTTCTGCTTCATGGTTTTATGTATTTTGTTTTACTTTAGTTTTGGATGTATGTCTGGTTTGTTTTGTAACCACATATAGTAAGAGAGTGGGTAGTCTGAGAGTGGCAAAATTAGTGTTTCCTAGCCTCAAACCTGATTCAGGTTTGTTGTTCCACATAACCACTTTACTACTGAGAGGGTGTATGTTAAGCCTTACTGTCTCCATGCTATAGTGGCCATAATTTTTAATTTGTACTGTTTACCATAATTCTGGTTCTGCTTGGGTGCTATCCACTGCCTCTATTTCTATTTGGTGGTGTTCGTGAGCCTGGGTGTTATAGCTACCATACCACAGTCTCTGTAATATTTGTCTTTCTGTGTCTTCTTGTTTATTGTTTGTGTAACTTTGGGTTAACTGGTGTCTTCTTTCTCTCCAGGAGCCAGTGAGTCTTGGTGGGACAGGGGAGGCTATGTCCAATGGCTAATGTCATTGAGAATTTGTTCACAGCAGATGTCATTTGTAATGTTCTGTTTATAAACATTTCTTTAACTGCTTTTATACAGTACATGCTTTGGAATTTTTGTTCATATAAAAACATTTATTTTTCAATTATTTGTGATTTATCAATTTATATATCATAGTCTAGGTTACAATGTATTGCTTATTTTAATGGCAATCAACTGTTTGCTACATATTTATTTTGTTTATTTGGCAAGTTTACCCATTAAGCCCACAAAATCTGCTTTCAGATATTTTTCTATATATTTGTTAGATTTTTAGTGGATATCTACAGTGAACATGAAAAATGAGTGACACAAATTTTAAAATGTTAAATATAAAAATACTGTATATGTGAAAAGTTTGACATTGGTACACAGTCCTCCATTTAACTCCATTGGTGTTCCAAACAAGCCCACACTATTAATTTTGTCATTTTAAGATTGTTTTAAATGACTTTTAGAATGGATTTTGTTGTGATTTTTATTTCATTCATTTAGCTGATTTCATTTTAAAAAATTATAGTGTCTTTCATATAGATTTTAAAAATAAGTTCAGTTCTTGAAAAGAATGAACCTCTTTTTCTCATCTTCTACCTTTTTTTCCCAAAGGTTTTATGAACATCTGCGAGGCAGACGGATGCAAATGCAGGTTAGTTTTTTAAAATTTTTATTAAAAAGACATTAGCAAACAACTTGAAAATGTGAAGCAAAACCATGAACCAGAACAGCCAGAAAGATAGACTATGAGCAAACAATACAATGTAGGCAAATACAAAATCCAAAAATAATTAATTTAAAAAATCAAAATGGCAAGACACAAATGCAAGGCTTGGTAAATCAGGTCAAGGCACACTGTGGGTTACTTCGCAACTAGTTGAGTGTCCAAAGTCATTTTATAAATAGTGTGAGTGTGATTTGAACAGGTGTGTATGATTAGAACTCAGGTGACTATGAACTGTGGAGTGTTGTGGTGAGCATTGTAGTTTATGGTGGCCATGTTTATAGGCAGCGGTGAGTTCTGGGAAGTGGCGTTTCTGGTGGATTCTTGCACTGGTGTGACAACTTCACAGTATAATCAAGGGGAAGAAGGAAAATCAGTCTATTTGGTCACTATAATCCTGCAATACAGACTCTCATTTTCCATTTCTATTAATTTTGGTTAACTTTCAGCAAATAACAATTTGCAACTTTTGTTACAGACTACCTGTGGATATTGCATGTCTTCTTTCCCTGTGATGCCTCTACTCCTTCAGTCTCTTCCTCAACAACTTCCTGTCCACGCCATATTTTCTTCACATTTTCTTGCAAGACACGTTTTTTATTATGCATTATGTGGTAAAGATAGCATGCTTCTATCATTTTTGGACAGCTACTATAAATTCTCTGTTTCAATGTCATCCCTTTCACTGTAAGTACAAAAATTAAGCACATTAGGTGATATCATGCAGGCTTTTCGGTCATCTTATATACAACATCATCATCTGATGGCAGAAACATTGTGAGAGCTGTGAAGAAAAACCCAAAAACAACAGTCAGTGTCATCACCAACAACCTCCAAGGGCAGGGGTCAAGGTATCACAATCCACCGTTTGAAGAAGGCTTAGAGAGCAGAAATATTGTATAGAAGCTTGGGCTTGCACAGCTGCTTCTGGAACAGGCTCACTAATGTTTATTGATGAAGTAACTCATGATCGTAACAGCAGAATGTATTCAGAAGTTTTCAGGAAAATTTTATCTGCCAGTTTACAAAGAAATGCATTCAAATTAATCAGGAGGAACTTTATCATGCAGCAAGACAGTGAGCCAAAACACACTGCCTACACAACAAAGGAGACTGGCCAAGTCTATCACCAGACCTTGACCCAATTGAGCAACATTTCACCTCCTGAAGAGGAGATTGGAGGGAGAAGCCCCCAAAACAAACAGTTGAAAGAGGCTGTGGTAAAAAAGCCTGGAAAAGAATCACAAAATAAACCATCAATTTGATGATGTCAGTGAGTTGCAGGCTTGATGCAGTTATTGCAAGCAAGGGATATGCGACCAAATATTTAGTGTTATTTACTTTAATTTTACTTTTTCCTACACGTTTGCTCACCTAAACATTGGGTGGTCTGATACAAAATGTTCTATGTTTTATGTTGTTTAACATGTCTAGATGTAAACACCAGGAAATAGAAGCAGAAATCCTAAACTCTCGTCTCATATCCATCTGTTGATCTCAAACCCAAATGTCTTTGGTGTATAGCACAAACAAATGAATAAGTTCCAATACTTTTGGAGACCACTGTATTACATTCTTTAATCAACTGATACCTTTGGTGGAAAAATCGATGTGGTTAAGGACAACAAGCCATGGTCAATCTATCTATGCAGTAAACAGTGCCTTGAACATTGTGTGGAGTCCACATTATCATACCATACCATTTTATTTGTAGAAGAACTATGCAGTCCCTTGTCACTGCAGATGGTCTTAGAGCAGGTGTGTCCAATCTTATTCAGTAAGGACTGGTGAGGGTGCAGGTTTTAAAAAGCTCTTTTAATGTCACTGGTATTTTACCTGCTGGCCCCTTTTAGATATAGATTTCAGAAGCATTAATTGGACCTTTTTGTCCAACTCCAACCACTTTCACATCACATTCCAAAAAAATACTTCTTTTTTTGTTTGTTTTTTTCTCTGCCATTTTCAACACCACCTCACTCAACAACGAATGGGACAACAATGAAATAAAATATGCATGACGTAATTTGCATTGATCATTTAAGGATATTTGTAAGCGATAACGTGGGAGAAGAGGCTGATTTACCTGCGTACATTTTCAAGAAAATTGTGGTTTCTTGTGATTTCTATGAAACTTAAACAACTTAAACAACATAAACATGTGAGGGTAAGGTTCCCTGTCAAAGGGAACATCAACGTTGCATTTAGCATAACACTATGGGAGTGCCCTTGCGCGCATGACCGGTATCTGAAGCTTGTGTAAAATCATGCCTCTACTTATAGGCCTGCCATGATCAGGTGACGTGGCAATTAAGCGCGTCGCACGATATATATATGGCACTTGTGAACCACGCCGCCAGCCTTATTATCTTCAGCGAGACTGCATGTCTGTTGTTTGTGTGACAAATAACGCTTCATTCCTACTCTATATTTTCTCAAAATCTCTAAACTTTTCTATCCCTTTTTTAGAAAAAAAGAAAAGAAAAGACAGGGAAGTAATGAGCGAGAAAGATTTCAGAAAGTGTGCTCCCGTTTCATCACGGGAGGAGACGGACAGGCTTTGTGTGTGAAGTGTTTGGGCGTAGAGCATGCTACAGCAGCCCTCGAGGGGTCTGACTGTCAGCATTGTGAACATTTCACGATTAGGCAACTACGCTCTCGACTCGCTCTCCTCTTGTCCGAAGGGAGTTGGGTTTGAGAGCCTCGTGGATCTGGGCCGGCCACTGCCGAGGCAGCCAGCCGGCTAAAGTCATGGGGTTCTCGTATGTATTTGGAAGAGGAGTCGGAGACGAGCGCTGCTCTATCTCTTGCTCTGTCTTCCGGGTCCGGCTCTCCGCCTGACTTTAGAGCTCGCATCATGACTCCTCCTTCCCCTATGGAAAGCCAAAACACCCTCGCTGACTCCGAGGAGTCGGTAGAGGGTGCCATTGCACCAAAAACCAACAACAGCTCTCAAGCATATAAAGAGCTGCTTGAGGTGATCGCTAGGGCGGTTGAAAAGTTGAATATAGACTGGCCAGGGGAAGAGGAAGTGGCTCGTAGCAGGCTGGATGAGCGTTTCCTCTCCAGTGAAAATAAATATAAAGCTCCCTCACACTGCAGAAAACTCCCCTTTTTTCCAGAAGTACATGATGAGACAGCACGCTTCTGGAAAAAACCATACACTGGCCGTGTTTATAACCCTGCGACGTCTGATTACTCAGCCTTGGCGTTACCTTGGCATTGGTGGGCAAAACCTATGCGGCAGCGGGTCTTGCTTGTGGGTCCCTGCATACAGTGGCAGTGTTGCAGGCCTACCAAGCAGACCTGCTGAGTGAGCTCGATACTGGGGAGGGAATTGGGCCTGAGGCAGTGGCAGAGCTGCGCCGCACCACAGATTTATCTCTCCAGGTGACCAAACAAACGGCCCGTCATATCGGCTGTTCAATGGGTAGCCTGGTTGTGGCAGAGAGGCACCTATGACTCAACCTAACAGGGATGGGGGACAAAGATAAGGTCTCCTTGCTGAACGCCCCTGTTAAACCTTCCGGCCTGTTTGGCGGCGTGGTTAATGGCATCACCGACAGGTTTCGTGAGGCAAAACAGCAAACGGCAGTCTTCAGCCAGTTCCTTCCCCATCGTGTCGAGTTCGTACGGGCTTCCATGAGTGGAGCCCGAGCCAGCGCTAGTGCGAGGGAGACACAGAAGACGAGTGTGGCAGCCCACCTCCCCCCGCAGAAAGCCAGGGGGACCGGGCGGCCACAGCCTGCTAAGAGGCCACCTGATCTAAGAATGATCATAAAAGCAAAGCAGGCAAGGAAGGAATGGTCCTGATTGGCCACAGAGGGACGTATCAGGGGACATGAGGTTACTAGGGCAGTTAGCCCCCTGTGCTACTGTAGGGCCTGCCCTTGCCAAGGCCATTCCACGTTTTTAGTCTTCTCTGGTCAGCGAGCTGTCACAGGGCGACGGAAATCTGATGCTTTCCCTCCAACGAAATGTGGAAACACTAACATCACTAAAAGACCATTTGGCAGCATGGAAACTACTGCCAAATGTGTCTCCATGGGTTCTGTCTGCCATAGAAAAGGGTTACCGGGTCCAGTTCAGAGCTCGACCCACCCAGTTCAGAGGTGTGCTCACCACAATTGTCAGCACAGACCAGAGCCCAACATTAGCGCAGGAGGAGTCCAATGTTAGCACAGGAAGTAAGTTCCCTTTTGGACAAAGGGGCCATAGAACATGTACCCCATTCCCTAAGGGAGGGAGGTTTTTACAGCCGTTATTTCCTGGTCCACAAAAAAGATGGGAGTATGCGGCCAATTTTAGATCTGCGTCATCTGAACCATACTCTTCGGACATACAGGTTCAAGATGCTGACGCTCAAACTTATTGTGCCACAGATTCAGTCCGAGGACCGGTTTGTGACGATAGATCTGAAAGATGCATATTTCCACATAGGAATATCGCCCAGTCATAGGAAGTTCCTGAGGTTTGCGTTTGGAGAAAACACAAACCAATTTCAGGTTCTTCCCTTTGGACTAGCTTTATCCCCTCGCACCTTCACAAAGTGCATGGATGCTTCTCTGGATCCCTTGCGACTCCAGGGCACCCGTGTAGTAAACGACCTGGACGACTGGTTAATTCTAGCATGATCCAGGGAACAGGCAGTTCAACATTGAGATGTTGTTCTCGCCCACATGAGGAGCTTGGGGCTCAGGTTGAACCTCAAGAGAAGTATGCTTTCTCCAGTGCAGACGACAACTTTTCTAGGGGTTATATGGGATTCTACTACGATGAGGGCGTTTCTATCCCCAACACACGTAGGATCGATCCTATCAACTTTGAGCAAGATAAATCTAGGTCTGGGCATCCCCTCCAGTCTCTACGAGGGACTGTTGGGCCTTATGGCAGCAGCAGCCAACGTCATACCATTGGGCCTATTGCACATGAGACAGTTTCAGTGGTGGCTGAAAAGTCGGGGGTTTCATCCAAGGATGAAACCTCCTGAGAGTAATCAGTGTCACGCGGCGATGCCTACATGCCCTGAGTATTTGGAGGTGCCCGCAGTTTCTAGTCTCGGGTCACACTCTAGGGGCGTCTCCTTACTGCAAGACGGTAATGACGGATGTCACGGGCTGGGGTGCAGTCTTAAATGGCTGCCCAGCTCATGGTCTTTGGAGCGGCCCTCATCTGGAGTGGAATATAAATCACCTAGAGATGCGGGCCGTATTAATAACACTGAAATTCTTTCTTCCTCAGTTGAGAGGTCACCATGTGCTAGTTGTGTCAGACAACACAGCGATGGTCTCATATATCAACCACCAGGGAGAATTACGTTCACGCCCCCTGTTCAGGCAGGCGCAACTAATCCTTCTCTGGGCAGAGGGAAAGTTCTTGTCAGTGAGTGCATTCTACATTCCGGGCAGCCGGAATGTAGGGGCAGACATCCTGTCGAGGCAGGGGCTGAGAACCGTGGGTTGGAGGCTCCATCAACAAGTAGTGGAGTCCATATAGCGGAGGTTCGGACAAGTGGAAGTGGATGTGTTCGCCTCCGAGGAGACAACACACTGGCCGCTGTGGTTCGCCCTCACTCCTCCTGCACCATTGGGGCTGGACGCCATGGTGCACACATGGCTGAGGTCACGTCTATATGCTTTCCCGCCGATCGCTCTGCTCCCACAAGTTCTAGCGAGAGTTTGCCAAGACCGTCTATGTCTGCTGCTAGTAGCACCATATTGGCCAGCTCGAATATGGTTCTCGGAGAAAATTTCCCTGCTCGATGGCATTCCTTGGGAGATTCCCATCCGCAGGGATCTACTGTCTCAAGCTGGAGGGCTGATTTATCACCCTCGGCCAGAACTATCGAAACTGTAGGTCTGGCCCCTGAGGGGCACCAGCTCATAGATTCTGGCCTCCAACTGAGGTTGTAGACACCATGTTAAACGCTAGAGCACCATCCACAAGGAAATTGTATGCGCTCAAGTGGTGGCTTTTTGTCTTGTGGTGTGAGGAACGTCAGCTAGACCAAGTGAACTGCGCAATAGCTCAAGCGAGTGGTAGATCTACAAGCTCTCTCTGTTGCCCCTTCTTGCCTTGACTTTTCCCCTGGATTAGCCAAGGCCTTCCTGTATCCTAGGCCGGATTATATCCCTAAAGTGCCTACATCGGCTGCCCACCCTGTGGTGTTGCAGGCTTTCTGCCCTCCTCCGTTCCTCACACCGGAACAAGAGAGGATGCACTTGCTGTGTCCAGTAAGGGCTCTCTGTACTTACGTCCACCACTCCGGCCAGTGGCGTAAGTCGGAGCAGCTGCTGGTCTACTTTTGCGGCACTGTAAAGGTGATGCTATGTCAAAGCAGCGCATCTCTAATTGGATAGTGGAAGCAATCTCTACGGCTTACGAGGCGCGCAGTCTCGCCACACCTCTGGGCATAAGAGCTCATTCCACTAGGGCGGTCGCCTCCTCGAAGGCTTTGTCCAACGGGGTATCCTTGCAGGATGTGTGTGCTGTTGCGGGATGGTCTACACCACACACATTCATTTGCTATTACAGCCTGGATATTCATTCCACCCCGGGCTCGAGTGTCTTCAGTGACCCTCGGGCTTGGGTCTTTTTGAACAGGCCATACCCTCTTTATGACGGAGTGGGTATTCCCGTTCCCATACTGTTATACTAAATGGAACGTCGAAGTTCCCTTTGAAAGGAACGTCGGTACAGGTAACCCACCTGTAACCCTGTTCCCTGAGACGGGAACGGGACGTTGCATAGCTTTGTCATACCAGGGCAGGCCTGTGAATTGCATCTTCGCTTCAGATAAGAGAGGCTGGCGGCATGGTTCACAGGTGCCATATATATATATATATATATATATATATATCATGCGACGCGCTTAATTGCCACGTCACCTGATCATAGCAGGCCTATAAGTAGAAGCATTATTTTACACAAGCGTCAGATACTGGTCACGCGCGCAAGGGCGCGCCCATACTGTTATGCTAAATGCAGGTTCCCTTCTCAGGGAACAGGGTTACATGCGTAACCCCGACGTTTTATATAGAAAATAGGTTTTATGCAGAAAACCCCGGAGGTGCCAGGCAAACGTACTAACCACTAAGCTGAAATAAATAAATTAATATACATATATACAGCTGTGTGCCCAAAAGTTTGCATACCTCTTGCAATATCTACTAAATCTTAATACTGTTAACAAAATAAGAGGGATCATAAAAATCCCATGTTGTTTTTTTTTTTGTTTTTTTTTGCTATTTAGAACTGTCCTGAATAAGCTATTTCACATAACATATTATCCACAAGACAAGATAATAGCTGAATTTATATAAAATTACCCCATTAAAAATTTTACATACCTTTTGATTCTTAATATTGTGTGTTGTTACCGGGATGATCCATGACTGTTTTTTGTGATAGTTGGTCATGAGTCCCTTATTTGTCCTGAGCAGTTAAACTGCCCACTGTTCTTCATAAAAATCCTCCAGGTCCTGCACATTCTTTGCTTTTCCAGCATATTCTGCATATTTGACCCCTTTCCAACAGTGGCTATATATAGCCAGTTATTCATTCTCATTAAAAAAAAGTATTGAGAGGAAAATATGGTTTGTCTGTTTTCATTTATATTTATGTATTTCTATAAATTTTGAGTGCCTAGAAAAGCACTATTTAAATCTAAGGAATTATTATTATTAAATTTGATTCATTTTGTAGATTTGAATTATGAATTAACACAATATTGACTGGTATTGTGATACTTCAGCTTGTATAGTATCATAAGGTATGTTTATGGTATCATGACAACCCTAATACATATATATATATATATATATATATATATATATATATATATATATATATATAATGATCAGCTACTTCATGGAACAGAAACCAATAAATGCAAAGTTACAGAATAAAGACAAATATTACTGGTGTGTGGGTCTGAATGTTTACCAATGAGCACTCAATTAGGTCCTAATGGTTTTCAACTGGAGCTAGAGAAGTAAATGAAGAAAAAAAAATTAAACCTATAAGAATAACAAACTCTAGACCAAAATGTTCCAATGAAGACCCTTTTTTTGCTGGCATTGCTGCATATTGAGAATGAGCAAGGCTGCATTGTTTCATGAGTGGCACGGTGGGGAGGTATTCCGTGTGTACTGTAGGTTCCTGCCCATAGGCACAAGTTTTTCTAATCCCCTGGGAATCATGAATGCTGAGAACAGTCTCAAATTTAGTGGTGTCATATAATTTCATGTATCCCAGCCCACATATATCAGCTTACCTTTCTACTTTGATGGAGCATATACAGTCTGTTTCAACTCACAACAGCATTATGTCACACTTTTGCATCCACATAAAGGTTATACATATAAAGTTTTTTTGGTGTTCACCCTCAGCATGCAGTGTTTATCAGTCACAACCAAACCAAAATTCACTTTTTATATTCAATATTTGCATATGGAGCCAATACCGACAGTATGGTTGATCATTCTAGTGCATGGTGATGTGACGTTGATTCTCAGGATTGTCTTCACTGTAGGTGGTAGGTAGCGTGTTTCTCTAGAAGGCAGCTTTTAGACCTGATACATATTGTGTCAAACTATGGTGGAAGATATCCACACATTTGGGATAAACCACATACTGCTTTCTGGGGCACCACAGTTTAAACCATTCCAACCCATTAAGATAGTGGATGTCCCTGTTTACTGTGTGCATGGTCAGTGAAAATGTAACAGATTATTACTGTGGTCTTCTTCTTGACAGACCCTCTGAGGAACTGAATGCACTGCTTTGGTACTCTGTCTGTTCAAGCACCATGACTGATGCTTCTGCTTGCACACACCAAGAAATACAAATGGTGTCTGCACTGGAATGAGTTGTTTTAATGCCAATTCCATCACGTATATCCCTGAGAAGGGAACAAAACGTTCCGTTAAGCTTACCACTATGGGAGCACACCTCGCACGCAACCGGCATCTGAAGCTTGTGTAAAATCGTGCCTATTCATAGGCCTGCCATGATTAGGTGATGTGGCAATTAAGCGTGTCATGTGATATATATATGGCACCTGTGAACCGCGCCATCAGCCTCTATTATCTGAAGTGAAGATGCAATTCACAGGCCTACCCCGGTATGACAAAGCTACGCAACGCTTTGTTCCCTTCTCAGGGAACAGGGACGCAGACGTTCCCTTTCAAAGGGAACTCCACATTGGGTTTAGCATAACAGTATGGGAACGAGAAGACCCACTCCATCATACCGAGGGTATGGCCTGTTCAAAAAGACCCAAGCCCGAGGGTCCCTGCAAGACACTCGAGCCAGGGGTGAAATGAATATCCAGGCTGTAATATCGAATGAATGTGTGTGGCATAGACCACCATGCAGCAGCACACACATCCTGTAAGGATACCCCATTGGACAAAGCCTTCAATGAGGCGACCCCCCTTGTAGAATGAGCCCTTATGCCCAGAGGCATAGCGATACCGCACGCCTCATAAGCGATAGAGACTGCTTCCCCTATCCAATTAGAAATGCACTGCTTTGACACGGCATCACTTCTACTGTCACCACCAAGCAGACAAGCAGCTGCTCTGAATTATGCCACTGGCCGGAGCGATGGACGTAAGTACAGAGAGCCCTTACTGGACATAGCCGGTGCATTCTCTCTTGTTCCTGTGTGAGGAACAGATGAGCGCAGAAAGCCTGCAACACCACAGGCTGGGCAGCAGATGTAGGCACTTTAGAAATATAATCCGGCCTAGGATACAGGAAGGCCTTGGCTAATCCATGGGTAAAGGCAAGGCAGGAAGGGGCAACTGAGAGAGCTTGTAGATCTACCACTCGCTTGAGAGATGTCAGGGCGAGCAGAATAGCTACCATTAGAGTCAGAAGCTTCTCCCACCAATCCCTAGGCCTCAGCCCCTACCTCACCAGGATGTGTTCCCCCATATTCCAGTTGCCCAGAATGTACATTGCACTCACTGACAAAGCATTCCCTCTGGCCAGAGAAGAATTAGTTGTGCCTGCCTTAACAGGGGGTGCAGACATAATCCTCCCTGGTGGTAAATATGAGACCACCACTGTGTTGTCTGTAAACACATGGTGACCTCTCAAATGAGGAAGAAGGAATTTCAGTGCTAGAAATATGGCCCACATTTCTAGGCAATTTATATGCCTCTCCAGATGAGGGCCGCTCCAGAGACCGTGAGCGGGACAGCTGTTAAGACCGCGTTCCAGCCATGAGGGAGGTCTCTGTCATTACCGTCTTGCACTAAGGAGACACCCCTAGAGTTTGACCCAAGGCTAAAAACAGGGGACATGTCGCCGCATGATACTGATTACCCTCAGAGGTTTTGTCCTTGGATGAAACCCCCAACTTCTCAGCCACCACTGAACAGTCTCCTGTGCAATAGGCCCAATGGTATGACGTTGGCTGCCCATAAACTCCAATAGTCTCCCATAGAGACTGGAGGGGATGCCAAGATCTAGCTTTATCTTGCTCAATGTTGATAGGATTGATCCTACTCATGTTTGGGATAGAAACACCCTCATCGTAGTAGAATCCTTATAACCCCTAGAAAAGTTGTCCAATGCACTGGAGAAAGCATACTTTTCTGAGGTTCAACCTGAGCCCCAAGCTCTTTATGTGGGCGAGAACAACATCTCGATGTGGAACCGCCAGTTCCCTGGATCGTGCTAGAATTAACCAGTTGTCCAGGTAGTGTAGTACACGGATGCCCTGGAGTCACAATGGAGCCAGAATGACATCCATGCACTTTGAGAAGGTGCGAGGGGATAAAGATAGCAATATTCCTATGTAGAAATATGCACCTTTTAGATCTATCGTAACAAACCAGTCCTCAAACTGAATCTATGGAACGATAAGTTTGGGCATCAGCATCTTGAACCTGTATGTCCAAAGAGTACAGTTCACATGACGCAGATCTAAAATTGGCCACATACACCTCTATTTTTTGCAGACCAGGAAATAACGGCCGTAAAAACCTCCCTCCCTCAGGGAACGGGGTACATCCAAGAGGGATTGTACCTCCTGCGCTAATGTTGGGCTCTGGTCTGTGCTGACTACTGTGGTGAGCACACTTCTGAACCAGGGGGGTCGAGCTCTAAACTGGACCTATTAACCCTTTTCCACGGTAGACAAAACCCATGGAAACACATTTGGCAGTAGTTTCCATGCTGTCAGACGGTCTTTTAGTGATGTTAACTATTCCACATTGGAGGGAAAGCATCAGATTTTTGTTGCCCTGTGACAGCTCGCTGACCAGAGAACACTTAAAACTTGAGACAGCCTTGGCTAGGGCAGGCCCTACAGTAGCACTGGGGGCTAACTGCCCTAAAAACTTCATGTCCCCTGATATGTCCCTCCACGGCCCCTCAGGACCGCTCTTCTTTGTCTGCTTGGTCTTTATGACCATTCTCAGATCAGGCCTAGTAACAGGCCACGACTGTGGCCGAACAGTTCCCCTGGCTGTCTGCGGGGGTTGGCGGGCTGCCATACTTGCCTTCTGTGTCTCCCTCGCACTAGTGCTGGCCCAGGCTCCACTCGTGGATGCCTGGGTGAACTCGACACAACAGGGAAGGAACTGGCTGAATGCCGCCATATGTCGAGCTCACTCAGCAGGTCTGCTTGGTAGGCCTGCAACACTGTCATTGCCTGCAGTGACCCACAAGCAAGACTACTACTACTGCATAGGCCTTGCCCACCAATGCCACGGTGGCCTTACATGGTGGCTTGGATGGCAAAGCCGGGCCCCCTAAATTACCTGCCATCGATGGAGAGAAGTAGCTCGCAAGCATCTCCTCCACCTTCAGCATAGCAAAATAGCCATACTGTTAATTCCTCACAATAGCCGAATAATCCAACATCGTGGGGTTATAAATACGACTTATGCATGGTTTTCCCCTAGAAGCCTGATATTTTGTCATGCACTTTCACTGGGGAGAAAAAAGCTCATCCAGCCTTAGTAATCACTTCAAGCAGCTCTTTATATGCTGCTCTCAGTTTTTAGTACACCATTCTGGCTCCTTGGAGTCAGAGAGGAATTATTATTATTATTATTTTTGTGTGTTTTTTTTTCTTCTTTTTTTCCTTTTTGCTTTCCACAGCAGAAGGAGAAGTCGCGACACAAGTTCCAAAATCCAGCGGAGAGCCGGACCCGGAAGACAGAGCAAGAGATACAGCAGCGCTCGACCCCGGCCTCTCTTCTGGATCCATAAGAGATCCCCTGTACCGGGGATCCCTCGGCAGTGGCCGGGCCAGATCCGCGAGGCTCTGAAACCCAACTTGCTTCGGCTTCTGAGAAGAGAGCGAGTCACGAGCGGAGCTGCCTGATGTAGGCGTTACAATGCGCAGCCTCTCGAGGTTGCCATCGCATGCTCCAGCCCTAGACACTTCACACAGAAAGTGTGCACTCCTTCCCCGTGATGAAACGGGAGCAAGCTGTAACAAACTTCCTGAATTCTCTCACTCATATTTTTCTCTCTTGCTCATTCCTTTCTTCTCTTTTTTTTAAGGGGATAGAAAAGTTCAGAGATTTTGAGAAAAGATATAGAGGAAATGAAGCATCTTTTATTTCTTTACACAAACAACCAACATGCAGTCTCGCTGAAAATAATAAGGCTGATGGCACGGTTCACAGGTGCCATATATATATATATATATATATATATATATATATATATATATATAATATATATATATATATATCTCACGCGACACGCTTAATTGCCATGTCACCTGATCATGGCATAGGCATGATTTTACACAAGCTTCAGATGCCAATCACGCATGAGGGGCGCTCCCATAGTGTTATGCAAAGCGCAACGTGGAGTTCCCTTCTCAGGGAACAGAGGGCAGCAAGGAAGAAGTGGTTTAGAGGTCATTGAAAAACAAGCATTTCCATTTTATTCCTCGTGTATAGAGAAAAAATTGTAGTTAGAAATGCAAACTCAACGACAGAAAAAAATGGTAAAATATTTCAAATGCCATGTAGCTTTCACAAAAGTCAACAAGGTCAATTCTTGAACTTTTATCATTTTTTGGCAGGGTTAATTGCAAATTTTAATTTATATAAACTTTATTTAATCCCACAAAATTGTGTTAGAAATTTACTTTTTAATGTTTGTCCTTCCAGTTTTTTATTAATTAGTAGTGATTATTATATTATTCTTATTTTTACCACTTTCTTGTGCAGGATTCCACTAAAAATTTTATATATATATATATATATATATATATATATATATATATATATATATATATATATATATATATATATATAACTATTGAACACACTATAATATTGAAGAAACTTCATATTTTTATTCATAGTTATTCGGTAGTAACAGCACATGTTCTGGTGGAATAATATTACTTTACTGCTGAGACAATAGCTCCTCCTACAGGCAGATGTCTGCAAATAATTCTATAGTACATGTCTATATTCATTTTGGCTATTTGTAACATTTAAATTTACCAAGTAATAGGAATTGCTTTATATAAGTTAGAGAATATAATGATATATAGTGAATATAATCACAAGACAGAAAACAGGGAACAATGTAACTTCCATAAACTTCACTAATAAATGTACAGATATCACACACTGATAAAGAACTCTTTTCTGAAACATCCTATTTCTCTGTAATCTTTGTGCTACATTGCAATTTTACTACCATTGTCTTTCTTTAATATATACATATATACAGAGGGGTGACAAATTAAAAGAAATTCTTTATCAGTTTTTGAAATCTTATCAATTCCTTAATGTGAAATAAAATTTATCAATGTATCATGAAGACAGTATTAAGTTAACATTGCTTTTTTGGCTAGAGAAAAAAATATTTTAAAAGCCTAAATAGTAATTATAATTGGACAGTGAAATGTCAAATGTAGGCCTACTGATATGTTTCTTTCTGTTCTCTACTTTTACTGCCCTCCTCTGTTGTAGTGTAAGTTTGAATTTGTCTGTCTAAGAGAAAAGAATCACTGCATTCAATACAGAGTTCTTCTGACTGATAATTTTTTCTATGATCAAACGTCACTATCCTGCTGGGAGTGGTCTCTTTCAGAAAGACAGCACCCCATTCACAGGTCACAAGGACTTACTGAATGGTTTATTGAGTATTAAAATGTAAATCATATGCTATGTTCTTTACAGTAATCAGATCTCAATGCAACTGCCAGTGTTAGACAGTGCTTGCTACCATCATCAAAACAAATTAAGTAAACCTCTTTTGGAAGAATAATGCTTCAGTACAGTTCTAGAGACTTGTAAAATCTATACCAAGGTGTTCTGAAAATGTTTTTGGCAATGTTCTACTAAGACACTTTATATTGGCTTTTGCTTTAATTTGTCACCCATCTGTAAATAAATATTCACAACAGTCAGATTTAAAAGCAAGTCAATTTTTATCAGTGCTGTCTTTGCTTGATAGGTCAGACTTGGTTATAGTGCAGCCATTAGCATCCTTTTAAGCTGCCTCCATTTGTCTTGCAGTGCTTCTTTAAAGCTGTCTGTCATGAGGAAGTAAAACACTGGGTTGATGGCACTGTGAGCATATGCAATTGGCCGTGTCACTACGAAAACCGAATTGATGTAGTCTACGATGCACGGTGACAAATTTAATTCAGGAAGCCGAGATGCAATACGCACAATCCTCATTATATGGATGGGTGTGTAGAGCACCAGAAACATGATTGCCGCAGCCCTCACAATTCTTACTGGCCTTTGGAAGGATGTCCTACGCATTTCCTCTCTTTTCATGAGTACAGAAACCATCCTTTGTGATGATAGAAACAAACCCACCAGGGGCATCACATATCCAGTTATGGTGAGCACTATGCTGTAAATCAGAAGAACTCTGGCCACGCCGAGGCTTGCAAAATCACGACACACTGTCCAGCCATTGTCCTCCAAGTCCTGAATAATGAAGACGATGAGGGGAGCAATTTGAGCATTTACCCAGATCCAGTTCAGTATGGTGATGCACAACGAGGCCTTGAGTGTCAACAGGATGTGTTCTCGCTGTGGGTGACACAGCAACAAGAATCGGTCCACACTTACCCACATCATGAAAAGGATGCTATTGTACAAGTTCACATGGAGGATGTAGCGATTAACCACACATAGTGAAGTATTGAATTTCTTCTGGTTGTAAGCGTAGTTATAGGACAGCTCAGGTAAAGTACACAGGAAGATTAGGTCAGACACAGACAGGTTAAACAGGTACACGTTTGTGGACTTCCAAGCAGGGAGGCAAAAGATATAGCCTAGGACCACCACTAGGTTTCCGATGAAGCCAATGGCAAATTCCAGACCATACATTGGCGAGAGGTAATATCTCTCTAATATTGGAGCGATGACACTGGAACAGTTGTCCTGCAGCCATAAAAAAAAAAAAAAAATAGTGTATATATAATTACTGTACATAAAGGGCTCTATTTTCATTTTATTGCATGTGTAATTTGCTAGATAACACTAGCATGATGCTTTTTTGTTGGGTGCATTACAAACATTCACTCTTGAGCTCTGTTGCTATTTTTTTGTGCATGAATAAATGCTCTGTGTGAATGTGTGTGGAATGGTGCAAAAGGAGGTATTATGTTCAGAATCTACGCAATGTGATTTTCAAATCAATTTTGGTCCAAAAATGGACATGTATTACCCAAGGGATAAGATTTTTCCCTATTAAAGTGCAGATTTAGAAGTGGTTTATGCAGTTGCACACTAGGTTTAATTTTAACCAGCATTTAAATCCATGCCATCTGCGACGCACCATAAAAACGCATGCCCATCCAGTCTACTTTGTATATATGCGCACATATACTCTATACACACAAGTGAAGCATAAACTTCATAGTCAGTAGTGTCACATGTCCATATTCCACATTTCTTGACCTACCTTAGATGCTTTGTTTTAATTTGATCTGCACTGAAATTATGGTCTCAAAATAATAAAAAATAATTAGAGTTCATATGAAGCAGATTATTTAGATACTCTCAGGTGTGGGGCTTTGATTCTTTTTAACCTTTCAACCCTCTTTTGATTCATAAATTGTTTTAATTTATTAGCAAAACTGCACAATTTAGAATTAATGTTGTATTTGATAGTGTTTAAAGAGTTGCTGTGAACTTATTAAGTTCACAGGCATTAAGATAAAAAATATGCACTTGTCTAAATGTCCTACATAAACATATACAGTGGGATCGAAATGTCTGACCATTTTTTCTGAGGTCTTTTTTTATTATTATTTAAAATTTGAAATCAACAGAAGGTTTTAAAGTTTTGAAATGTAAACAAAGAAAATGTTCAATATCTTGAATGTTTAAGATTCTGCACTATTTCTAGGTCTTTATTTTAATGTAAGCAAATTTGTGAAATTGACCATTTTAACTGCTTTGACAAAAGGTCAGATTTTCATCATGCCTAATCTCATCTATTGAAGCATGTGATCAGAAGACAGTCCAATGGATTTTATCCAGCATGGATCATAAGGTTCTGCACAAACTTGTGGATTGTGTGCCAGCTTGTGTGCACAGTCATTAAAGCAAAAAGGGGACATACCAAATACTAAGAACCTCTGATATTCATGTAAATATTTCAAACATTCTACTTTTCAGTGAAGTTGCTGTCAATAATATAATTTGGGATTAAAATCGTTGTAATAAATTAGAAAAGAATTCAAAATAGAAGCATTTTCTCTACTGGCTTCAGACCTTAGGACCCTGCCGTATACACGAATAACAAAGAGACTATATTTTGTTTCAGCCAGTGAGTTATTCTTTGTCAATTATATCATCATGAAACCTGTATGTGAAATATGAATCATGTTGTAACAAAAACATTACTGTGCTGCACAGCATACACTAAAATCTTAAAGGAAGCAAGAGGAGCTTATTTGACTGGACATCTCTTAGTAATGTATTCACTGAAACTTTTCACATTTGTGCTATTATAATACCTGTTCCAACGCTCATAAAGATCGTATGCGTAAATAGTTGAAAAACTGAGGTTAGTTACTTAGATAATTTGGAAATAAGCTGACACATAAAAAATTATTTGCCTATGGCTACACTCCTAGAATTTTTTTTTAAACCTTAAGAGTTCTATCCCTCTTTGTAAACCCTTAAAGTTTCTCTGTCAAAGCCTACAATAAATGTTTTAAGTAAAACCCTATTTGTTTAAGATAAGCACCCTTAATTATCCAATGAAACCTTAAAGTAACCTTGAAGAATACATGAAAAGGGTAAGTATTAAAATACATTCATAATTAGCCAATGATGAGAATAGATTTATATAAAATCAAACTAATGCATTAGGCAATAAACATATCATGTATGTATAATGCATACCTGTCTTACATTTTTAAGCATAAATTAAACTTTAATCTCTTTAAGTAGGAAGTTGCTTGTACTTAACACAGCTAGCATTTTCTTTCTAAATATTAGATACTCTGAAGGAAAAAATGTAATGAAAATATAATAATCTTTAGCAGTAGTGGTACTCATTAATGCATATTTATACATATTATCTAGTACATATTAACCTTCTCAAAGTATGTATTTTTAAAGCATTCTTACCATTACGCTGTTTGGTCTGTTGTCTTTGGAAGTGTGAAATCAGCTTTTCAGGGTTCCTTATTCCAAAAATCACTGTACCGCCCATTTTAGCACATCGTCATTATGCGTAAAGTGTACACTGTTTTTATTTGGTATTTTTCTAACCAGACACCTGATGCAATGACACACTGATGCAATCTGATGCAATGATCACTTTGTTGCTTTTCTTCTTTCTTTCTCTGCCTCTATGTTTGTCTTTCACTCCTGTTTATTTGCTTATTATCATGTCTGAAACATTTGTAGCGGTACACATGGAGGGGTGATAAGTTTTGTTAACTCAGCGTTGTTGACTGAGTTTGATGGACCTTTTGTGATTGTCTGTTACAGTTGGATCCCAGCTAAACTATAATTGGTCAATCAGTGTGGAAATGCAATGCAAGTAAAAATGCCTGAAGTGAACTGACAATGAGTTCAGCATCTTTAAATCTCACAAATTCCCTTCGTAGTTGTTTATACATGCTTAACTGTTAACACTTCTTTTGATTTTACTAAAAGTGGAAGAATACTAAAAGCAGCGTTTTAAAAATAAGTAGAACTCAACACCAACAGCATCGATGTGGATGCATCTGCCAGCAACAAGTATAGTCCTTTTTGTTACAATTTTGTATACTCAAAATGCCCTTAAAATATATTTCATATAACAGGAAGAAAGTTATTGAAAAAAAAATATTTCAGACATTTGACCTTGCTGTGACCCTGACCTTGTTTTGTAAAATCGAATACGTTCATCTGCTGGTTACAATTATAACTCCATATGTTTGCAAACATTCAACCATTTGTTCTTGAGATATAGTACAAGAATCTTGGACTTGGACAGATAGACTACCCAAAAAACATAATGCCTTCGCCTCCTAGTTATGCATAAGTATAAAACTATGTTTTGTGTGTGTCCTTCAGTTGCTTTAAAGAAAATGAAAAATCATCAGATTTTCGAATAAGAAACCACCATTGACAGATGAATCATTCACATGGTCTTCCAACTATATCGAGTGTCCACCAGCTTCATATTGCAAACCTGTTTTGCATTACTTAATTGCTACTAGTCATAAGGTCAATTTCACATATCTGCAATGCATTTTACTAGTCATATTTCACAGTAAAAATATTTTTGAAGACAGTTTTGACTAGATATAATTCTGTTTCATCATATACATAATACTTTAAATATTTTGAAGACAATTTTTACTAGCCATAATATACAGTCATATACATCCAATTGCCAATGAGCATATAGGCAAAGACCAGGCCTGTTATAATGTGCTCTGGACAGACGAATCAAAGATAGATTTTTATGGGCACAGTAACAGCAGACATGTTTGGCAAAGACCCAAGACAGTTTTTCAGAACATCTCATACCAACTATGTAGCACAGTGGTAGTGGTGGAAATGTTATGGTTTGGGGTTGCTTCGCTGCCTCAGGGACTGGACAGCTTGCATTCATTGATTCAAGTATAAATTCTGCATCATATCAATGACTGTTTGAAGGTTATGTGAGGCCATCTGTCTGAAAGTTGATGTTGCACCGAAAGTGGATCTTTCAACAGGATAATGATCCTAAGCATAACAGCAAATCCAAGCGGGAATGGCTCAAAAAGAAGAAATGGAGGGTTATGGAATGGCCTGGTCAAGTCCAGATTTGAATCCCATTGAAATGTTCTGGGGGGATTTAAAAATGGACAATACATGCATGAAAACCTTCAAACATCTTGCAACTGAAAGAATATTGCATGGAAGAGCGGTCAAAAATTCCAGCAAGCCTGGTGGACAATTATACAAAATGCCTACAAGAAGTTATTTCTGCTAAAGGGGGCAGTAATAGCTTCTGAGGCCAAGGGAGTACTTACTTTTTCCACAGAAGAATATCACATCTATTGTTATTTCTGTTGAATAAATGATTGAAAAATCAAATTTTCCTTGTGGTTTTGTTCAATTGTATCAACTTCATTAATATGCACTTTTTCAATGAGGATCAAATGTTTGCTTGTCCAAATATGTCAAAAAAGCTGACAATTTTCATGGGGTGTACTTATTTTTTCACATTACTGTAGAAGGTATCTACAGTATAATTCAATTATGTCTACAGGTGCAATCAAAATTATTCAACCCCTATTGCAAATCAGGTATATTGTCAAAATTTATAGACTTTCAATGGTTTGCAATGAAGAATTCAAACAAAACCAATTGAAATAGTTCAACGCAATGAATGCTTTAAGTGGTTTCCCCAAATTCAACTGAAAAGGCAACTTATAATGACTTCTCCAGTGTCAAAATTATTCAACCCCTTCATGGCAAGCATCTTTGGTACTTAGTAGGGCACCCTTTTGTTGTTATGACCTGCTGCAAATGAGATGCATAACCAGACATCAGCTTTAGGCAAAGTCCCTGAGGAATCTTAGCCCATTCCTCATGAGCAATGGCCTCCAGTTCAGTAATATTCTTGGGTTTGCGTGCTGCAACCGCCTTTTTCATATCCTACCAGAGATTTTCTTTGTGGTTCAAGGCCGTTGACTGTGATGGCCCTGTAGAATCTTCCAGGACTTCTTCTGCAACCGAGCCTTGGTGGCATTTGAGGTATGCTTGGGATCATTGTCTTGTTGGAAGGTCCAATGATACCTTGAAGCTTCAGCTTCCTCACAGAAAGCATGACGTTTTCTCCTTAAGAATTCCTAATACTTCAATGAATCCATCTTGCCTTCCACACACTGCAGGTTTCCAGTGCCAGAGGATGCAAACAGCCTCAAAGCATCACCGAGATACCACCATGCTTATTTGTGGACAAAGTGTTCTTTCTTCATTCTTCTTCCTGCAGACATACAGCTGATCCATTGTGCTGAAAAGTTCCAGTTTTGTTTCATCACTCCACAGAACAGAATCACAAAATTTCTGTGGCTTACTTATATGATTTTGAGCCGACTTTTCTTGTGCTTTTGGCTTAGTAGCGGTGTACATCTTGGAGTTCTGACATGGAAACCTTCTGCGTTTACTGTGCTCACTGAAACCTCAGTGCCTGTTGCCACCAAGTCTTGCTGCATGTCAGGTCTTTTGCAGTCACCTAAGGGTTTGTCACAACCTGTCTTCTCATAAATCTGGTTGCAGCCATTGATAGCTTCCATTTTCTGCCCCGTCCAGGTATTTCAAATATTTTCTGCAATTAGCCAGTTTGGGTATTTCATGTGTTCCAGCTCAAGCACACCAGTGCAACTAATGAAGCCCTTGATTAGTTCCATCAGGTGTGCTTGAGACAACACCTGTTTTGCATATTTGTGCTGTTGTGAGGGAGTCTATTCAGGGGGTTGAATAATTTTGAGACTGGAGAAGTCATTATAAGTTGCATTTTCAGTTAAATTTGGGAATTCAAACAGCTGAAAGTCTGTAAATTTTGACAATAAACCTGATTTGCAATGGTGCTTGAATAATTTCGACTGTAACTGTATATAATATATCACAGTTGACTTAAACGGAATTCCTGTCTCTCCGCAATTAAATTTTACTAGTAAAATATTTAATTTCTGATATCTGCAATTAAATTTTTTACTTTACTTGAATTGCAGATATCTACATTTAGAAATTTTGACTAGTAAAATTCCATTATTTATTTTTTGTTTTGTTTTTTTAGCAAGTGTGAGATGATCCTTTATGTTCCTTTATGTTATGATTTTGCCTGGCAACTCTTCCATGGATGTTGTATTTGTCCAGTCTCTTTCTAATGGTGGAACACTGAACACTGACCATACACTGGCCTGCAGTTCCTTAGATGTTCTTTTATGACTTCCTGGATGAGTTATCAGTATGCTCTTGGAGATATTTTAGTAGACCAAACACTTCTAGGAAGATTCACCACTGTTCCAAGTTTTCTACATTTGGAGATAATGGTTCACTGGAGTCCCAGAGCCTTAGAAATGGCTTTGTAATCCTTTCCAGACTGATATATTTCAATATCTTCCTTTCTTTTATCTTTTGGAATTTCTTTTGATTGCGGCATAGTGTGCTGCTTGTTGAGACCTTTAAGCCTAATAGTTTTACTAATAAAACTAAGAATAGAATAGGAAATAAATTGAATTATGAGATATACTATTAAAATTGCAACTAATCATAATAACATTATAGATATATTGCGAAGTTATTGAGACTTCAGATGTAATTGAAGAGATCTACAGTGTCTACATGCCCCTGTTAAAATTTTCATGACATCTTGGTAATATCCAACTGGAAAAGCCATGGGCTGCAAAGAGTTTACAAAGCAGGTACAGGATCTCACTGCTGAAAAATATAAATCGGGGCGTGTTACAAAAAAAAATTCCAGGGCATTGGATAAACCATGGAACACTAAAAAAAAAAATCAACTAGTGTAGAAATATTGTCAGTGAGTGCAATGTACATTCTGGGCAACTGGAATATGGGGCAGACTTGAGGCAGATCCTATTGGGGCAGGGGCTGAGACCCAGGGATTGGTGGCTCCATCTACAAGTGGTGGAGTCCATATGGCGGAGGTTTGGCCAAGCGGGACTGCATGTGTTCGCCTCCAAGGAGACAACACATGGCCCGCTGTGGTTCGCCCTCACTCCTCCCGCACAATTAGGGCTGGACGCCATGGTGCACATGTGTCTGAGATCACATCTGTACGTTTTTCCCCCGATTGCTCTGCTCCCACCAGTTCTAGCGAGAGTTTGCCAAGACAGTCTATATCTGCTGCTAGTAGCACCTTATTGGCCAGCTCGATTATATGGTTCTCAACGATAATATCCCTGCTAGATGGCACTCCTTGGGAGATTCCCATCCACAGGGATCCACTGTAGACACAGTGAGCTGCGCAATAGCTACAGTCCTGGAGTTCTTACAAGAATGTTTCTCAGCTGGGTGGGCTCCTTCTTCAATCAGGGTTTACATGGCCGCCATTTCGGCCAGCCATGCCCCTAGTGATGGAGCCTCTGTGGGGCAACATCCTGTAACTTTGAGGTTTATGCATGGTGTCAGGTGGCTGAGGCCCATCTGCAGGCCACGCATACCTTCCTGGGACCTTTCTGTGGTCCTGGAAGGTCTGTCAGATGCCCCATTTGAGCCCTTAGAGTCAGCCTCTGAGAAGCTTCTGACTCTTAAGGTAGCTCTTCTGCTGGCCCTGACATCTCTAAAGCGAGTAGTAGAACTACAAGCTCCCTCAGTTGTCCCTTCCTGCCTTGCCTTTACCCCTGGATTAGCCAAGGCCTTCCTGTATCCTAGGCTGGATTATATTCCTAAAGTGCCTACATCTGCTGTCCAGCCTGTGGTGTTGCAGGCTTTCTGCCCTCCTCTGTTCCTCACACCGGAACAAGAGAGAATGTACCCGCTGTGTTCAGTAAGGGCTCTCTGTACTTACGTCCACCGCGTAAGTCAGAGCAGCTGCTTGTCTGCTTGGTGGTGACAGTAGAGGTAATGCTGTGTCAAAGCAGTGCACCTCTAATTGGATAGGGGAAGCAGTCTCTATCGCTTATGAGGCATGCGGTCTCGCTATGCCTCTGGGCATAAGGGCTCATTCTACTAGGGGGGTCGCCTCCTTGAAGGCTTTGTCCAATGGGGTATCCTTACAGGATGTATGTGCTGCTGCAGGGTGGTCTATGCCACACACATTCATTCGATATTATAGCCTGGATATTCATTCCGCCCCGGGCTTGAGTGTCTTGCAGTGACCCTTGGGCTTTGGTCTTTTTGAACAGGCCATACCCTCAGTATGACAGAGTGGGTATTCTCGTTCCCATAGTGTTATGCTAAACACAATGTGGAGTTTCCTTTGAAAGGGAACGTCTGGGTTAACCCAGTTCCCTGAGAAGGGAACGAGAGGTTGCGTAGCTTTGTCATATTGGGGAAGGCCTGTGAATTGCGTCTTCGCTTCAGATAATAGAGGCTGACGGCGCGGTTCACAGGTGCCATATATATATATATATATATATATATATATATATATATATATATATATATATATATATATATATATATATATATAATCACGCGACGCGCTTAATTCTCATGTCACCTGATCATGGCAGGCCTATAAATGGGCATGATTTTACACAAGCTTCAGATGCCGGTCACGTGCAAGGGACACTCCACATAGTGTTATGGTAAACACAACATGGAGTTCCCTTTGAAAGGGAACATTAGAGTTAAAACAGGAGGCAGATAACACTACACAACCAGAACGAAGGAGGGCTCAGAGCAGAACATAAGGGTTCCCCAAATAGTTGAAGAGAACACTGTGCTGTTTAATGGGGTTCTAAATGTGGTTGCCAGTGTTTGACACCAGTTGAAGGGGAGCAACCACAATGACAGGTTTTCAGCCATAAAATTATTTAAACACAGACAACAAAATCAAGGAAAATCCAATAAATCAATAATGCTAGTTAACCTAGCTAACTCAACTAATTACCCCTTACTATTGATCTGGTAGGTGGATGAAGGTCATGAAAATTCACAATGAGTCACAACAAGTGATTGGGATGAATAGGTTGTACAGTATTGTCCAATTAGCTCAGGTATTCCAGGTATGTCAAGTTTGTTATACTGTTAATTATTGTAGCAGGTGGATACTTGGTTTAGCGGAAGTCTGCAGAGGAACTGTGGTGGAATGGGCAATTAACATGGCACACCTGTTGCTTATTTTTGTTTTCTTATATGAACAAGCTGTTCTCTCTCTCTCTCTCTCTCTCTCTCTCTCTCTCTCTCTCTCTCTCTCTGGGATCTGGGCTGGTGTGTGTGTGTGTGTGTGTGTGTGTGTGTGTGTGTGTGTGTGTGTGTGTGTGTGTGTGTGTGTAAAACGTGTTGTTTAGAGGTGAAGAGACAGGACACAATCCCTTGAAATCAGCATGTTTATTTGGGCATAGACAAAAATCATAGTCACAGTTCAAAGTGTAGCGAGGGTCACTACAGGAAAATATATAATCATAAATAACACAAAGATCAGAAAACCGGGAAGTCAAACAGGGAACAAAGTAAATTGAACAAGGTTAGATAAAGACAGCTGAGCAAGGAACCATGATCCAGCAGGCTGAACTGTCACCAGAGGAACCTAACTGCCGGTTCTGATCATGCCATCAGAGGAGGAGGATCGGATGTGCACGGATGCCCAAACTCCTGCAGATGCTGACTGAGACTGGACCCTGCTCATCTGGAGAAGGTCATAGGGTGCCATCTCCCAACTACCAGCCAATACATTGGCATGATTCCAGTGCCAACCTCCTGACTTGTTGACCAATGCTGTCCAACTGGCAGAGGTTCGCATGTCCATGTGTAGGACACAGAGACATGGTGCACCCTCCTACCCACCTACAAAACTCATCCCCACACCGCATTGCCTGCAGATCCCTGGAAATTCCTCAGGCCACACACCCACTGTGTTTGCTGATCTAAACCTCTCTCCACCTTGACTAACCTTTAATGTCTTCTACAGAGTGCAATGGAGGGCCAGAAATCTGAAATGGGGCCCTCTCAGGTCTGTTGGGTACTTCCAACTAAGTATTCACAGATGTATGTGAGTCACTCCATGAACACCTTCCCTACTCCAGAGTTGACATAGCAAGTACCAGTTAGTATTAAAGGAGGTATATATCAACATTAAAAAAAAAACATTAGTCTAGTTAATGGCCCTTTGAAAGAATTGAGATGGATGAGCTAGAATGAGGATATTGCTTCATATTATTGCAGTGTGCTGATGCAATATCCAGAAGCAGTGCCTCTGAAAATGGTCTCTGCAAATAGCTTAGCAGAGGCACTTTTTTTTTGTTTTGATTAATCTCCCAAGCTGGGATCCCAAAAGAGATCCTAACTGAGCAGGGCACATTATTCCTGTCATGAATTATTGGGAAGTAAAGCAAATTATTGGGAATTAAAGTGATCTGCACCAGCATTTACCATCTGCAAATGTACAGGTTAGTGGAGTGCTTTAATAAAATACTTTAAAAATTATTTATAAGTTTGTGAAAACTAGGATACTAGGATACTCATGAAACTAGGATAAATGCTTGGAAGTTCTATTATTTCCAGTCCAGGAGGTTCCCCAGGCCTTCACTGCGTTTTCCCCATTTCAACTATTATACAGGCGGAATTCCCAGGGTGTGTTGGATGTGATTAAAGAAAACTGGTAGGATGGTCTAATGCCCAATAGAAATGAAGCTCAGTATATACTGGACCTGTGAGCAACCTCCACATATGAGGTCACTTATTGCAGGACAATTTGCTCCTGAATCAGGAAAGGCAGCAACAACTCTATAATATGCAATGAGACTATTTTTACCATGAGATAAACATAAAATGTCATGGCCCCACAGTGCATATTCTGCTGAATATTAGATAACATTATAATCCATAGTAGCAATAGGGAACGGCATATGCAACACATGATTATTTAAGAACCCAGTGATTTGTGCAGTTGGATGGATGGAGGTATGGTATCTGGTTTTCTGCTTGGGTAATGGGCAGGTGTGTCCCCAAGCCTTTTTTTTTGGTTGATGATTCCATATTTTTTCCTCAACATTGGGATCTGGGAAAAAATATGCCATTAAATAAAATTATTTCATTTTACTTGTTTGAGGTATGCAAAGCCAGAATGTTCAGCTATTAAGCAGAATTGTTTTGTGTCATATCTGTGATTTGTTTCGTGAAAAAAAAAGGTAGGGTAAACATCTTCTAAGTGTGGTGATTCCACACTTAGTCAGGGGTTGTAATAAGTTGTAATTATTACTATAATATATAATAATGTGATTTTTGCCATAGCCTTATCACCCTGCCGCGTTAGCCTGGTATCCCACTGAAGCTAAGTAAGGTTGAGCCTGGCCAGTACCTGGATGGGAGACCTCCTGGGGAAAAAAAGTTCCCCAGTATAGTAATGGGGACACTATACTGTAACAACAGAGCAGTCTTTGGGATGAAACATTAAACTGAGGTCCCAGGACAATTCTTGAAAAGTGTAGGGGTATTTCCTGGTGAAATTGGCCCTTAACTATCATGGCCCCCTAATAATCATCATTCCTGAATTGGCTACATTACTCTCATCTCCACCACTAGCTGGTGATTATCCAGGTGGATGCTACACACTGGTGGTGCTTGAGGAGATACAATGTAAATGTGCCTAGAAAAGTGCTATATAATATTATTATTGTTGTTGTTGTTATTATTATTATTATTATTATTATTATTATTATTATTATTATTAAGACTGCTGCACTAGCAGCCTCAGACCCAAGACCAAAAAGGAGGTGAGACAGTTCCTGGGGCTGGCAATATGTTTTTGCAGCTTTGTGGTTAATTATTTGGACCTCACCAGCCTGCAAGACTGCACTAACTAAATCATATCCATTCGAGCAGTCGGAGCAGTGCCAGTGGGCCTTTGTCACTCTCTTTGAGGGCCCTCTTCTTTAGTCAATTAACGTTTCTCTCCCTTTTGTATGGCAGACCGATGCATTGGACAGAGAGCTAGGGGCTGTACATCAGCTAGAAGCTCTGAGTTTGGGAATCTAAGTTCACTGTGGAGAAGGAGTGTCTGGTCATCAAATAGGTGGTGCTTACTGTCCGATGCTACTTATTATGGCACCTATTCACTCTCTGTTCAGACCACACACCCCTGCAGTGGCTCCACTACATGAATGAAAATGTATGGATCCCTTGTCAGTATCCAGTATCCATTTAAGTTCACTGTGGTCACAGATGGTAGTGGCTGACGTTCTCTCCTGTCAGGGAGGAGTCAGTAGTAGGCTGGACAGCAGTGAAGTGTGGCAGGTGTGAGTGTGGTTTAGCAGGAGTCTGCAGCGGGAGTATAGGGAAATGGGCAATTAATGTAGCACACCTGTTGCTTATGTTTGTCAGCTTATATTAACAAGCTGTTTTGCGCTCTCTCTCTCTCTCTCTCTCTCTCTCTTTCACTCTCTCTCTCAGTAAGTTGGGCTGGTGTGTGCGTGGGTGTGTGTGTGTGTGTGTGTGTGTGTGTGTGTGTGTGTGTGTGTGTGTGTCAGATCATGAGCTGAACGGAGCAGAGCCAAGGAAAACAGCCAAGTTTCGTGTCTATATCTGCATAAATATGACCTAAAACATATTCAGATTTTGACACAAGTCCTAAAAGTAGACAAAGTGAACCTTACTAAACAAATATTATACTCAGAAAAAGGCCCTCAGAAAAAGAGTTGTTGATGCTCATCAGGGTGGAAAAGGTTACAAAACCATCAACAAACAAAGATCACTCCAAGAGCAAGACATAGTCTGTGAGGTCATAAAGGAAACCAGTGTAACTTCTAAGCAACTAAAGGCCTCTCTCACATATAATGTTATAGCTATTCATTCTAATGATTATGTTCATGAGTCCACCATCAGGAGAACACTGAACAATAATGCTGTGCATGGCAAGGTTTCAAGGAGAAAACACTGCTCTTCAAAAAGAACATTCCTGCTCATCTGTACTTTGATAAAGGTCACATGGACAAACCAGAAGGCTAATGGACTCCTAATAAAATATGTTTTGTGGATGAATGAGGCCAAAATATAATTTTTGGTTTAAATGAGACGCATTATGTTTAGAAAAAGGAAAACACTGAGTTCCAGCATAAAAATCTTAGCCCATCTGTGAAACATGGTGGTGGTAGTATCAAGGTTTGAGCCTGTTTTGCTGCATCTGGACCTGGACGGCTTGATAGAACAATGAATTTTGAATTATAGCATCGAAATCTAAAGGAAAATGCCAGGATATCTGTTCATGAAATGAATCTCAAGTGAAAATGGGTCATGGAATAACCAAGTCAATGTCCTGACCTTAATTCAATATAAATGTTGTGGAAGGACCTGAAGCAAGCAGATCATAAGATAAGATGTACCATTACTGGTCCCCCGTAGGGGAAATTCAAGTTGACACAGCAACAGATGTAGGACATAAATACCTATACAATAGAAATAATAGAAATAATAAAAACAATAGAAAATAATAGAAACAATAAAAATAGATCTGAATGTAGGTACATATGCTAGAGTACTATTTGCATATGTACATGTGCAATATCCTTGGCATTTATATACATGTGCAATATCTGTGGAATGACAATTGTGTGTGTGTGTGTGTGTGTGTGTGTGTGTGTGTGTGTGTGTGTGTGTGTGTGTGTGTTTGTGAGACTCAGTCAGTGAAGTAGGAAATACTGGGTATTGTGGCATTGTAGAGTATGATGGCTGATGGCATGAAAGGGCCCCCCAGATGTTTTGAGGCACGTGGCTGGATGAATCCATGGCTGAACATGCTCCTGAGCCTCCCCAGCTGAGCATAGAGAGGATGAGAAGAATTGTCCATGATAGCTTTCAGCTATCTTGTGAGGACACACAACAACATATCAGAGTTCAACCTGTTCTATACTGAGGAACGGGCTAAATTCTTCCAAGCCGATGTGCAGGACTGATCAACAGTCACTGGAAACGTTTTGTTGCAGTTATTGCTGCACAAGGGGGTCACACCAATAAATGTTTTGCCATCCACAGATACGTAATATTGGATCATTTTCCTCAAAAAATAAATAAATGACCAAATAAAATATTTTTGTTTCATTTGTTTAATTGGATACTCTTTGTCTACTTTTAGGACTGATGATGTTTTAGGTCATATTTATGTAGAAATGTAGAAGGTTCACAAACTTTCAAGCACCACTGTATACTGCCAATATAGAAAGCATGCTTACATCTGCCATTACTATATGCTTTGGTGCAGCCCCCTCCAGGGAAAAGATGAAGCTGTAATGCACTATCAAGACTGCTGAGAAAATTATCGGCTGCAGTCTGTCATCACTTAAAGACCTGTACATTGCTAGGACAATGAGGCGAGCAGAAAAAATCATCACCTCCCACTAGGGATGTCACGATACCAAAAATCTAGTAGTCGGTACCAATACCACCAAAATACACAATACTCGATACCAAAGTCGATACCACGGTGTGGTATAAAAATAAAATAAATAAATTAAATTAAAAACTCTCCTGGAGGACATCCTCCTCTGGCTGATACCTCTGGCAAAGAGAGAGAGAGGGATATTTTAGTTATCAAACACTGTCTGACAATGGGTGGAGACTACAGGTGAGGTGTACTCCTAATCACGCGCACGTGCACGCTCACACACACACCCCTTATACTCTGAATGCAAGCATTAGTTTACATTCACTGATATGGTGGCAGGCCAAAAAGATTTATTAAAAGCATGAACATTTGAATAATTATTTGTGACATTAGGCCACATGTTGCTGACAGGACACGGGCTGAATGGCGATGCATGGTGGTCCATTAGGAGGTAGTTTATAACATTGCAATGCGTTAGCGTCGTTAACAAATAACTGCCTATCGCAAACATTACATGGAGCATAATGTTAGCTGGTTTCATGGCCACAATGACAGCTGCCTCAAACAAACATAATATAGGGTCCGTCTTTCAGGTGCTTCGCCAAATTACAGGTGATTTCTTGCTTTGTTTGAAATGAACGATAGCATCGGTTGCAAATCGGCTTCAGAGCATCAACTATATGTTCGTTGTCATCTGCCTCGAATGCGAAGTATTTCCATATTCCATACCACATTTCCTCTCAACGAGTCGGGGTGGAGCTAAACTTCTGTAGTTTTTCCCGTGTACTTGTAGTTATTGTTGTTGTTCTGCACCACTTGTGGACCGACTAAAACACGTGTGCGTATTTGCTGGCCCCATTAGGTCCAGAAGACTTGCAACCTTCATTAGAACCTGTACCAATGCTGCAGAAAAACAAGTACCAACACGTTTTAAGAATGTTGGTACCAACTTGGTACCAAAGTAGCAATTCTCGTGGCATCCCTACCTCCCACCCTGCTAATTACCTATTCTAAAAATTACCATCAGGAAAGAGCTTCCGCTCCCTGATAACAAAAACTGCATGTCATCTGAACAACTTCTTTCACAAATTTATGTTATTAACCAGGCTGTCTAGTAAGCATTTGTTAATCACTACAATGCTGGCCTGCCAGTAACAAGTAATCTTGCACTAAATGTTATAATGAATAATTGTATTCCTGGTTCTTGCACTAAATACTTGCATTATTTATTTTATTTTTGTAATATCTTACAAGTTAAATATTATTATTATATTAAATATTATTCATAAGTTGTACTGTTTATTACTATTTATTAAATATATTATTTATTAATTTCTCATTACTATATATCATTGCTATTATTTATTATATATCCCAGTTGTTCCACTCCATATAATGCACATTGAACTGCATCTAGCTGCTATTTCTTGCTCCACTGAAATGTAAATTACAACTGAGCATATCATTTCCACTTAATGTGTAATATTTGCATGATGGTAATTGTGTTGTGTTGTCTGAGATGTGTGTTTTTAATGTATCATGTTGTGACCAAACAACAAGAAAAACTTTTTTTTCAATTCTGTTCATGTTGATATACTGATAACATTCTCATAGGAGCCAGCACCTTCTCCCAATTGGCCACTAGCACAGTTTGACCATGCTACAGTTGAAGACACAACACACATCCATGCCCATTTGTACAGAGGTTACACAGATTTTTTTCCCCTGCCAATATGCAATTAGACAATTATAAAAACAACAAAGTATGTCAGAGTCTTTGCTGATTGAGGTGATTATACTTTCTTGAATTTAGAGCAATGGAGGACTTTACAGCAACAACAAAATGAAGAATTAATTTTGTCTTTATTGGAAGTTAAAGAAATAGAATGTTACTAATTCCTTAGATTTATATAGCACTTTTTTAGGCACTCACAGTGCTTTACATTCTATAGGGGGAAATCTCCTCAACCACCACCAGTGTGTAGCATCCACATGGATGATATGACGGCAGCCATAGTATGCCAGAACACCCATTAATTTTACATTACTTTCTATGATTATAGCTATCTATCTATCTATCTATCTATCTATCTACCTATCTATCTATCTATCTATCTATCTATCTATCTATCTATCTATCTATCTATCTTTGTTTAATAGTTTTGTTTTGTTTTTATTTAGAAACCTACATAAGGTATTGAGCATCACATGGGATTTTCAGGCAAAATGCAAGTAATTTTTCCATCATACAAATGTTAACTAAAATCAGGCCTTAAAACAATATGACAAGAAGCCACTTTTCAATATACCTTATCATGTGAGTTAAGGTAAAGCTTAGATTTTACAATCTGTATAAAACACATTATTTGGAAATAAAAATAAGTTATTAAAAATACATTTTAGAAATCGTATGCATAATTAGGGGTTTAATTTACAGTTCTCTCTGAAACTATTGGAATGGCAAGGCCAATTGTTTTCATAGACCGACATTTCAGCTTTAATTTCCTGATATTTACATCTAGATTTGTTAAACAACTCAGAACATGACACCTCTTGTATGAATCTTGTATGATTTTTTTCAAGTTATCAAAAATATTGGACCATGTGACTGATAGCTGTTTCTTGCTGCCCAGGTGTGCCCTGTTAAATTGATTGTTTAAACAATTAATAGCTCTGAATGTCTACTCTTGGTTTGAGCCATGGGTTTTACCTATGAAGACTGCATTTGTTATTAAAAATAAACCATAAAATAAACCAAGAGACTCTGTTAAGACTATGTTCCTATACTTTTGTTCACCTAGAAATTGGGTGTTCTTCCACCAAAGGTGCCATGTTATACGTTTTTTAACATTTCTAGATGTAAATAACAGTAAATGGGAGCTAAAAATTTTGATCTATTCTCTAAAATTCATCTTCTGATCTCAATCCAAAATTTTTCAGCATATTACAAAAACAAAATAATAAGCCTTGTAGTTAAAATACTTTTAACCAAAATGCATTATTGTTCATTAGACATTTTTTGTACTTGTTTTCTTCTTTTCATATACATTTCATCGCTAAATTAACCTTACCTGACAGTGTAAAAAAAAAAAACAATAGGGAGGTTTGTGAAAATGTAAAAGCAAAATGTAAAAATGTAATACATTTTACAAGCAACTGCAAACTCAACAAGGATGGAACAAGGATGGGTGAAATATGAAAAATGTCGTATGTAATTGTCAGAAAAGTCAGCAAGGTGAACTGTTGAATTGTTCTTTTTTTAGGGTTACTTGCAGATTTTAATATACACAAGATTAATGTAATTTATTTAATATTATTACTGTTTAATGTTTATCCTTTTTAGCTTTTATTTATTAGTGCTTATTACTTTGTTGTGCACAGGCTTAACAATGACTGCTTAATAATAACAAAATTAAATGAAACAAAAGAAATACAATAAATGTACTGAAAACAATATCCTATTTAAGAAGCTCAAATTTTCATTCAGAAATATTCAGTAGTAACAACAGGTGTTCTAGTGGAATAATAGAATTTTACAGCTGAAACAATAGTTCCCCCTACAGGCAATGGCTGCAAATAACTCTATTTTACATTTCTATATTTTATTGTTGGCTATTTGGAAAATATTCCAATTTACCAAGTACCATGATTTCTTTTAAATATGTTACAGAATATAATGAAATATAATACATAAATAGAATAGAAACTATATAATATAGAATATAGAATATAAACACAAGACAAAAAGTAAATCAAGTAACTGACATTTCGGACACAATATGGCCAAATTTGCAGTTCGTCTGACTGATCAACTTTATCACATGATTACAAATTTCTCTTTGGATGGGAATGGTCTCTTTCAGGATCTCTTCCATGATAATAAGTATAAAAATATAAGTCATATGTTAAGGCCATCACTGTCATCAGATCTCAACTCAATTGGACACCTACAAGAGATTTTGGAGTAATATGCTAGACAGTGCTTGCTACCACCATCATCAAAAGAAAACTAAGCAAATATATTTCAGAAGAATGGAGTTTACAGTATCTCTCCAGTACAGTTCTAGAGACTTGTAAAATCTATACCAAGGCATACTGAAGATGCTCTCTGCACTTTACTGAGACACTTTATGTTGGCTTTCGCTTTAATTTTTCAGTCATCTCTATATAAATGTACACCACAGTCAGATTTGAAAGCAAGACAATTGTTATAAGTGCTGCCTTTGCTTGATAAGTCAGACTTGCTTATGATGCAGTCATTAGCATTCTTTTCAGCTGTCTCCACTTGTCTTGCAGGGCTTCTTTAAATTTGTCTGTCATGAGGAAGTAAAAAATGGGGTTGATGGCACTATTAGCAAATGCAATTGGTCGTGTCACTATGTAAACTGCATTGATGTAGTCCTTGATACACAGTGACAAATTTAATTCAGGAAGTCGAGATGCAATACGCACATTCCTCATTATATGGATGGGTGTGTAGAGCACCAGAAACATGATTGCCGCAGCCCTCACAAGTCTTACTGGCCTTTGAAAGGATGTCCCAAGCACTTCCTCTCTTTTCATGAGTACAGAAACCATCCTTTGTGATGATATAAACAAAGCCAGCAGTGGCAGCACATATCCAGTTATGGTGAGCACTATGCTGTAAATCAGAGTAACTTTGGCCACTCCCAGTCTTGAAAAGTCACGACACGCATTTTCCTCCAAGTCCTGGATAATAAAAATGATGAGAGGAGTGATTTGAGCGTTCACCCAGATCCAATTCAGGATGGTGATGCACAACGAGGCCTTGGGAGTCAACAGGATATGTTCTCGCTGTGGATGACACAGCAGCAAGAACCGGTCCACACTTACCCACATCATGAAAAGGATGCTGGAGTACATGTTCACATGGAGAATGTAGCGATTAACCACACATAGTACAGAATTTAATTTCTTCCAATTGTAAGCGTAGTTGTAGGACAGCTCAGGTAAAGTGCACAGGAAGATGAGGTCAGACACAGACAGGTTAAATAGGTACACGTTTGTGGACTTCCAAGCAGGGAGGCAAAAGATATAGCCTAGGATCACCACTAGGTTTCCGATGAAGCCAATGGTAAATTCCATAGCATACAGAGGTGACAGGTAATATCTCTCTAATAGTGGAGTGATGACACTGGAACTGTTGTCCTGCAGCCATAAAGATTATTTTACATATAATTACTATATAGTAATTGTAATTACTATAAATGACTCTTTTTTCATGCCAGTGCAAGTGTAATTTGATGGTTATCGCTGGTGTTGTTTTCTCTTGTTGTTGTTTTCTTTTGTTTTTGTTCTGTTTTTTGATTGCACAATCCAATATTTTCTTTTTTTGAGCTCTGTTGCTGAGCTCTGTTCATGGTCATAAATTGATGAGCTGCACTAATGTGTGTAGAATGGTGCAAACTGGTTTTTTACATTCAGAATCCACCTACTCAATTGAATTTCAAATCTGTTTTGCTCCAAAAATGGGTCAGGGATAAAACAATATTTCCCTGTTAAAGTGCAACCTTAAAGGAGTCATATGAGACTATTTTAAAAGTTCATTATTTGAACTTTTGAGCCCAAGTCAGATTCTGAAAATGTGGATGATCAAGCATATCAATCGGAACCAATTTTGCAAGCATGACTTGAGCAGAGTGTTTTGCAGTGGTAAGTTTTTATTTTGTAACTCTCTTACCTTTCAGGTACGATATGATAATGGCTTAATTTGTCTTCTTCACTGTAAGAACTTTATGTCTTGAAGTGACAACAAAAAATACAGTTTAAAAAAATGTCAAATTATGTTGCCATTATGCTTTTCAAATTGCGACGTTCATACATAGTAATATCTGGACTTCGATTAAGGCGTTTTAGGCAGGTCTTGGTCAGTGTTCTCTTTTAGATAGAATAAATCCCTTTGTGGGAGACTATGAGCCTTGTAGCTTTGCAGATCATATACATACACAAATAGATACATTACACACTAAAGGAAAAGGAAAGCATTAAAAAGCATCATATGACCCCTTTAAAACTGGTTTTGTGGATGTTCATAATTTAACTGCATTTCAATATAAATAGGCTAGTTCATCCAAATACTAACTAAATACAACATATTTATTTATTAAAGCTGCAAAAAAAAAAAAATAAATAACTAGTTGTGGCTATTAAATGCAGTTAATGTAATGGTTTTTATGATGTCATACACTAGGTTTTATTTTAACCAGCATTTAAATCCATTTAAATCCACACCAGCTGGTACACACCATAAAACCACATGCACATCTGTCCTACTTTGTATATACACACCCATAAGTGATGCATAAGCTTCACAGTCAGTAGTGTCACATCTGCTTCAACATTCAATCTCATCCTTCCTTAAATGCTTTGTTTTAATTAGGTCTGGTCTGAAATGATGATCTTAAAATCAAAATAATTAGAATTTCCTTTTATCTTTCAACTCTTAAAATGTGTTTGCTTGTAATATGATCAGATCTATTTAGTAAATAGAGCTGTCAATAATAGATAATAATAAATAAATAGATAAATAACAGATAGCATAATAATAAATAAATAATAAGTAGATAGCAGTGACCCACCAGTCATCCATTCTATTGATAAAAATACACAGTGAGTACATGGAGTTTATTTAGAAATTGTTTTAATTGTGAGTCTAAAATGCACTATTTATTTATTGTAATTTTTATGGTTACTTTTTACTAAAATCAGAATGAAATCTGTGAAATATAAATCACACGATTAAAAAAACATCACTGTGCTCCACGGCACACATACTGATCACAAGAGGAGGAAACCAGGAGCTAACTTGATTAGATAGCTCTTAGTAATTTATTCACTAAAACCCAGCCCCTTTTTTATATCTGCACCATGATTACACCTGCACCGACACTCATAAAGATATATATATATATATATATATATATATATATATATATATATATATATATATATATATATATATATATATATATATATATATATACAAACTTGTTTTTGTGTGTGCACCATGGCCATGAAAATTGAAAATAGAGCCCAAATTCTCTGTGGTATGAGGTTGTACACTGAAATTAGTTCTGAAAGAGTTAATTTCACACTGGGGATTGCTCATCCCAAAACTGAGACTTATTTAAAGCATGCAAAATTTCTTTGCATAAAACCTGTTAGGTTTATTTATGTAGAAAGGGTTTAAAAGACAAAGTAAATACATGAAAACAACAAAATTAATATGCCCTTTAATTGTTCCTCATTTTATGTTACAGACTGTACAGGGTACAGACTGTAAATATCTGAATACTTGTAAATGTTAAATATGAAAATACAAAAAAGATCATATAATCCATATTATGCATAATTACTTGAACGACTGAACAAACAGATTTGGTTATGCTTCATTTGCAAATATACACATAAAACATAATTTGCCTATATATTATTTTAAATATAAAAAAATTATGATAATAACCTTTAGTAATAATGGACCTCATTAATATATATTTATACAAATGATCTATTACACATTAACTTTTGTTAAAGTATACATATTTGAAGCATTCTTACCATTGTACTGGTTAGTTTATTTGGGAGCGTAGTCAGCTTTTCACAGTTCCCCATTCCAAAAAATCTCTGCACCAGCCAATTTATAGTATTTTCATCATTGTTACATAGGCCTCTTAGACACGTGATATGGATACATTTGCAAGAGATTTATTAATACAAATATCAGGGTTAAAATATATCAGGCCAAACACATGTAAAGCTTAGGGTATTTCCAATCCAAAACACATTCTAAAAGTGAGGTCAAAAATCTAATCCCAGGCATATTTTACTGAGTGAGTGTTGCAAGCCTATGACAGATGTAGGTTCGTAGATTATGTAACTGCTTCAACTTTGCTTTGGTCCATATCAATGCTATTTTCATCCAGGATGTACCTCAGGAACTTACCTAACCTTTTGTGAATTTTTTTCAAATCTCACTTTTGTACAGTTTAACATACAAGTTATATTCAAGGAGTCAGTTACAACTGCTTGTAACTGTTGAACATGTTTGGTTTCAGATTTTGAGTAGATTAGGATGTCATCTATGTAACTGATGACAGTGATTCTGGAACTCTCAGAGGATTTTGTTCATGAATGCCTAGAAACCTGAAGGGGCATTCACAAACCCATATAGCATTACCAAGTATTTGTAGTAGCCCATGTTCGTGATGAATGACTGATGTGAATGAGGTTATATGCACTTTACAAGGCAGATTTTAATATATATATATATATATATATATATATATATATATATATATATATATATATATATATATATATATATATATATATATATATATATATTTTATTTTATTTTATTTTTTTTATTTTTTTTGCTCCCTTTACCTGTTTAATGTTGAAAGGAACTAGTGGAAAGGAGTAATGATACTTCACTGTAACTGTGTTCAAACCTCAACAGCACTTGCCTATCAAACAGGATGGCACTTTGCATTAAAATCCTTAACATGTTCCAGAGGAACCATCATACACTAAGTGGCCAAAAGTATGTGGATACCTTCATACCCATATGTGTGCCTTCCCCAAACTATTGCTATAAACATTGAAGCGCAGAATGTCTATAATGTTTTGTTGGTATAGCATTGAAATTTCGTTTCACTGGAGCTACAAGGACTAGCTCAAACCTGTTTCAGCTTGACAGTACCCCTGTGCAAAAGCAAAGTTTATAAAATCATGGTTTGCCAAGGTTGGTGTGGATGAACCTGGTTGGTGTGGAGTCCTGACCTCCACTGATCATTTTTTAGATGAACTGGCTAAATTTCAAAATCTAGAGGAAAGCCTTCCCTGAACAGTGACAGTTATTAAACAGCAAAGAGGGGACCTAATCTGGAATGGGATGTTCAACAAGTGTGATTGGCCTGGTGTCCACATACTTTTTGTCATATAGTGTACTGTATTTCTCAGCCAAAGGTCCAGGTTAGTGGAAGTAGTTGCATTATTCATGTGGGTTCCTGGATGTGGAGTTAGGGGTACTCTCTGTTCCTCTCTCAAGCCTGCATGATCTCTTCCATAGCTGTAGATATTTGCTGAAATTGTTGGACATGGCCTTGAGATGTGTCAGCAAAGTTATGAGTGTGCACTCGGTGCAGCTTTAGTATCATAGGGTAATTACTACTACATAACTACTAAATGTATTTTAGTTTTTTTTTAGAGCCAGACATTCATTCATTATCTCAAAAATTAATTAGGACTATCTAATGGTAAATGGTCTGCACTGTTATGGTGCCTTTTAACCTTAGCGGTTCTACAAAGCACTTTACACATTTGATATAGGTATTCAAGTACTGAATTTGTCAGTAACTGAGGCATATGATGAGTTATAATATAGAATAAGAATATGAGGTTAAACCTTATAGCCTTTTCATCGCTTGTGCACAATGCATTATATAGGCCTATGGGAATAACAGTCTCATGTTGTTTAATCCATAACGTGAGTGGGAGTGTGCCTGTTTGACTGCTGCTACTGTCTCCTGAGAAGGTGTACGCATTACTTCTCTCAGGGGCTCAAATTCAATGTGCTGCACGCTGACAACTACTGTAGTTAGCTAGGTACATGTGGCTGAGAAATAAATCAGTAGCACAAAAAAGAATGCAATCTGGTTATGAACAGAAATGTGTTTATTTAAATTGGTAAAAGTAAATGAATATTTAAGCTTATATTATCACATATCTCCGTGGAGAATTCTGTTAATGAAATGTTCTGTGTTTCAGTGAGCAGTGGTGAAGATAAAGTGGGGAGAACACTGAGAGAGCGACAGAGAGCGAGAGAGAGTTGGGAGCGAAGCAAGCTGTGTGTGTGTGTGTGTGTGTGTGTGTGTGTGTGTGTGTGTGTGTGTGTGTGTGCATGCAGGGCCGTTTCTAGGCATAGGCGAACTAGGAGGTCGCCTAGGGTGCCACCAGCTTTGGGGCGCCAATAATTTTCCTCAGATTTTGCAGTTGGAGCGGATTGTCACTGCATAACAGAACATCAGTAAAAGGAGATGGCAGTGTTGCAATTTTGTATCTTCGGTGAACAAAGTATTGTATTTTATCCTCAGTGAACAGAGGTAAGACCAATCAGCAGGGTTTACAGGAAAATATGTGGAAATACTCTTGTCTTATTGGCAGACAGTTAGTGTAAAGGGAAAATGGATATACCGTGTTGTTGTTTTTTTATACCAGTAAAGGGGTTGAAACTGAAACACTAACATCACTAACAACATGCTGAGCAGGAAAACTAGGTGTGTAAATGTCTATATGAGTTCCAGTTTACGTGAACATGATATGAGCGGAGCATAAGCTAACGTACTTTGCATGGCACTGTATCAATGAAACCCATACAATGATAGCTTAGTTATGCCTCCCCTCGGCTAGTATAGTCTCATGTTTGTTTAATATTTTATCAATCTGGTAGTCCTGAAAACCTGAGGCAAGTTTTATGATAAATCAAACTTTTTGTCCGATCATGTCATACATTGGCAGCTAAGTTACCATAGCTGCCATAAAGCAAAACTTTAAGCTACCTGCTGAGCTAAGAACTTTTTTTTTTTTTCCTCCATTTTTACTGTACTATTGAGGTGGGAATTGTGGTTAATATGAAGTACTGTAGGTCCATCAACAAATGATTTTTCAACCAGATTATGAAAGTTTACTCAATCACTTTGAGTAGTTAGCCATTTTCAACTCTCATTCATGAAACTGCAATTGTATTATGTGTTTAGAGGATTTTTCCATCATGTAGGCCTAGTAAAAATGAAAATAGTTATATGATATGATGCTGGTTGGAGACATTTGAATGGCTGGATTATTCATTTGCAGAATGGGGGGGATTGTGCTATGGGGGGTGGCCATTTCTCCACAAGGGGCTCTCCTATAAGTGATAAAGGGTTAACTGTATGTTTAGGTGACATATTAATGCGCTTGCTTTCACACTGTACTTTTTCAGTGCTGCTGTAATGTGTGAATTTCTTACTGGGATGAATAAAGTGATCTATCTATCTATCTGTCTATCTGTCTATCTATCTAATATATGAAATGTCATGTGGCTGTCAGAAAGGTCAATAAGATCAACTCCTAAATTTCTGTTCTTTTTTTTTTTTTTGTAGAGTTAATTTAAGATTTTAATATACATAAGTGTTAGATTTCCAAGTATCTCAGGAATCTCATATTTATGTCTTCAGATCTCCGTCAGCCCTTTCAGCCTGTTCTACAATTATTTACTTCTATTAACCTTTAGTTCTGTGCTGCTATGAGCTAGAAAGTGTGGTTTTCCACAGAGCGTTTCAGATCTGGGGAGCCTAAGTGAGCACACACGGACACATGCATGCTCACGGAGGACGTCCGTGTTTATTCATGAAACCAAGAGTATTTATACACATTTATAAGAAGCAGAGCGTGGACAGTTTCTACTGGTGCAGGGGCCAGACAGATTTAGACAAAACACACAGCACCCAGGGTCATACTTCAAAATAAGTCTACTATAATAAAGATGGCAGGTGATCAGTTCATTCAAAGAGGTAATTAAATGTATACATTCATTATAGGTATTTGATAGCAGTTCATAATATAAGAGAGTACATGATATAAGAGAATTTCCTTTCAATAAGATTTATTTAATATCACTAAATTGTAATTATCAAATTACTTTTTAATGTTTGCCATTCCAGTTTTTATTTATTATTAGTGCTTATTACTTTGCTGTGCAGGATGCCACTGTAAATGAGAACAGAGTCTTATTCTCTGTTTAATGCTAAATAAAATGAAACAAAATAATTACAATAACTGTACAATCATGTTCAAGAAGCTCCAATTATCGTTCAGAATTATTTATTAGTAACAATAGGTGTTCTAGTGGAATAATAGTACAGTATTTTACTGCTGAAACAATAGTTTCTCCTAAAGGCACATGCCTGCAAAAACTCTATATTACATTACTATATTTATTTTGTGCTATTTGAAAAATATTTAAATTTACCACGTTCCAGGATTTCTTTACAATAAGTTACAGAATATAATGATATATTGTGAATATAATCACAAGGCAAAAAAACATTCTACAAATATCAGAAACAACAGGTATATTCATAACTGGTGCCCTTAATCGTAAACTATTAGTTATTGCCACTATTAAATTATGGTTATAGTCTTTCATGTATGAATTATGAAATCCTGATCAGGGATTTTTTTTTCTCTGTGTGTTTGTACTCTTCTTTAGGCATAAAAAAATTACCTTCATTTTACTTTTACATACATTTTTCAAAAAATTATTGAAGTGTCCACCAAAGTGGATTGCATGCTTGCAAATGAAGAATTAGTGCCCACTCTAGTGGCTGTTATGCAGTTATTCTATTGAAATCCTTGCAATAGCAAGAAAATGGCTTTTGAAAAGCTGTCCACTGTAGTGACCACTGTGCATGAAAGGGTTCAACTGTGTGTGTGTGTGTGTGTGTGTGTGTGTGTGTGTGTGTGTGTGTGTGTGTGTGTGTGTGTGTGCGCGCGTGTGTGTGCGCGCGTGTGTGTGTGTGTGTGTGTGTGTGTGTGTGTGTGTGTGTTTTGACATGCTTGCTTACAAGAGTGGTTGTTTTGTCAGACCATTGCAGTGCATCGCAAGGCTCAAAACATTTGATCTACATCTGTAAGGCTCAGGGATAAAAGTAATATTTAGTGGGAGAAAACTTGAGAATCTGTAGATAGAAATATGAAGAAATATGAAAGTACAAATCAGTAAAAATATGTACAAATACTAAACAATAAATATGCTAAATAAGTATGCTTTTAAAAAACGGTTGTAGAGAAACTAATTATATACACAAAGTTTATATGCATATGTAAAAATAAAGTATGCATACAAAAATTTTAGAGGTTGGAGAAAACTGGAGAACCAGTAGGAAAACCACACAAGCCCAGGAGGAACCGTGATACACTACAGAAGTGACAATTCAGCATCGAACCTACAGCCCTTGGAACATAAAGTAATAACACTACCTTTGATGCCAATTTACCACTGCAATCATTCATCAAACATTAAGTTTTTACTATTCCTTATATGTCAGTTTGAGCATCTGAATCATGCTGAAACACTTAATTCATCCAATTTATTCATCCGGGTCAGATTTGCATGAGCCAGCAAGTTTAACTAGCTTACCCTATGGATTACCCTATGGACTCTATGAACTAAGCAACATTTACGTAATTTACTAATACAGAGAAGTCTTTAAGAAAAGAAATATGAAAGTACAAATCAGTAAAAAATATGTACGAATACTAAACAATAAGTATGCAAAATATGTGTACTTTTTTAAAAGTTGTACACAAATTAAGTATGGACACAAAGTTTATATGCATACTTGAAAAATAAGTATGCATACTAGAATTTTAAGTATGCATGTCAAAATTTAAATATGCATACTTAAAAATCAGTTTGCAAACTAAATACTGCAGGTTGGTCTACACCAGTAAGCTATAACCAATAGATTGACCTAGAACACACATTTTCTTTTAAAAATTGTCCTCAACATTCAACTCAAGCTACAAATGTAGCTCACAATGCTGCCATGAAATGTCTGAATTTGCATCTGTTTTTTTTTGTTGTTGTTGTTGTTGTTTTTTATCCACTGAAAACTCAATGGACTGAGAAGTCAAAACTTTCTGAATGCCATTTTAATCCACAGGCAAATAAATTCCTTTAATCCTAAATGATGAGTTTCTAAAGGCTAGAGGTTAAACAGGGAATAGAGTCCCTATGATGTGTGTGTGTGTGTGTGTGTGTATGTGTGTGTGTGTGTGTGTGTGTGTGTGTGTGTGTGTGTGTTTGTTTGTTGTTGTTATTGTTGTTGTTTTACTATTTTGACAGTGACACAATTTTCATAATTTTGCCTCTGCACACCAGTACAGTGGATCTGAAATGAAGCAATCAAGATGTAACCAGTAACCATTTAGAAATTACAGCCATTTTCACAGGCTCATAAGTAATTAGAAAACTAACATAATAAATATTAGGATAATTTTTAATACTTGGATGCAAATTCTTTTGCAGTCAATGGCTACCTGAAGTCTAGAAACCATGGACATAAAAAATGCGAAGTTTCTTCAGATGAAATGCTTTGCCAGGCCTTTACTCCAACTGCCTTCAGTTGCTGCTTGTGGGTCTTTCTGCCTTCAGTTTTGTCAAAAGTGAAAAGCATGCTCATTTGGGCTGAGGTCATCAGACATTTAAGAACATTTAATTTCTTTGCATGAAGAAGTCTTTGGGTGGCTTTCAGGGTATGTTTTGTGTCATTATCCATCTGTACTGTGAAGCGCTGTCCTATCAGTTTGGCAGCATTTGACTGAATCTGAGCAGACAGTATAGCTCATTATGCTTCAGAATTCATCCTGCTACTTCTATCAGTAGTTCCATCATCAAAAAACACCAGTGACCCAGTCAATACATGCCCATGCCATAAAACTGCTCCACCATGCTTGACAGATGGTGTGGGATGCTTTGGTTAGGCAAAGTCTAAACTGTCCTAACTATTTTAGATTTCAACAACAACAAAAAAAGAAACGTACTCTCACATTCGACTGCTTTTATTTTCCAGCATATTTCTTAACATCTGTAAATATTTGTATCAACATAAAATGATTCAACAACTGAGATATAAACTGGACATGTTATATATATATATATATATATATATATATATATATATATATATATATATATATATATATATATATATACACAGTACTACTATATATAGGGGCTGCACATTTATGGTGCCGTCATTAGCATCCGTTTCAGCAGCCTCCACTTGTCCTGCAGTGCTTCTTTAAAGCTGTCTGTCATGAGGAAGTAAAACACAGGGTTGACGGCACTGTGAGCAAATGCAACGGGCCGGGTAACTAGGAAACTCGAATTGATGTAATCCATGATACACTGTGACAAATTTAATTCAGGAAGCCGTGATGTGAGACGCACAATCCTCATTATATGGATGGGTGTGTAGAGCACCAGAAACATGATTGCTGAAGCCCTCACGATTCTTACTGGCCTTTGAAAAGATCTCCCACGCATCTCCTCTCTTTTCATGAGTACAGAAACCATACGTTGTGATGAAAGAAACAAACCCACAAGTGGTAGCACATATCCAGATATGGTGAGCAGTACGGTGTAGATCAGAATAACTCTAGGCTCTCCCAGGCTCCCAAAATCACGACACACTGTCCATCCATTTTGCTCCAAGTCCTGGACAATGAATATGATGAGGGGAGCGATTTGAATCGTTACCCATATCCAGTTCAGTATGGTGATGAACCATGCGGCCTTGAGAGTCAACAAGATGTGTTCTCGCTGTGGGTGACACAACAGCAAGAACCGGTCCACACTTACCCACATCATGAAAAGGATGCTGGAGTACATGTTAACATTGAGAATGTAGCGATTAATCATGCATAGTGAAGAATTAAATTTCTTCAAGTTGTGAGCGTAGTTATAGGACAGCTCAGGTAAAGTGCACACGAAGATGAGGTCAGACACAGACAGGTTAAACAGGTACACATTTGTGGACTTCCAAGCAGGGAGGCAAAATATATAGCCTAGGACCACCACCAGGTTTCCGATGAAGCCAAAGATAAATTCCAGAGCATACACTGGCGAGACGTAATATCTCTCTAATAGTGGTGTGATGAAACCAGAACAGTTCTCCTGTAGCCATAAAGATTAATGTACATATAATTAGTGCACATAAATGGCTTTATTTTCATGGCAATGTAAATATAATTTAATGCTGGTGTGTTTTCGCCCTTGAGCTCTGTTGCTATTTTTGTGGTCATAAATTAATGCATTACACTAATGTGTACAGTTTTATCTAACATAATCTGCATTTAAATATAGATAGGCTATGTACTTCATCCAAATACTAAATAAATACAACACACTTGATTATTATAACTGTTAGTTGTGGCTACTAAATCGCAATTCATTTCATAATGTCATTACAAAAACTTCTGCACAACACACATTGGGATATTAAAGAAAACATAAGGACCTGATTTGTTTGGCCACACTTAAGTATTCACTGAAACCCAACCCCTGTTTACATTTGTGTCATAAGACCTGCGCCAATGCTCATGAAAATGCAACCTTGTTATCGTGTGTGTGCCATGGCCATGAAAATAGAGCCTGAATTCTCTGTGGTATAAAGCTGTACACTGAGATTATACCTATGCAAGAGTTAACTTCACACAGGGGATGTCTCATCACAATAATGAGATTTATTTAAAGCATGCAAAATTTCTTTGCATAAAGCTTATTGGCCTTTAGCCTGTTATGTTTATTTATAAGAAAAGGTTTAAATGACTAGGTTTATACTGAACAATTACTATATTTACTTCTCCTCATTTACCATTACAGACTGTACAGGTATAAATGTTCTGAATACTTGTGTAAATTTCATATTTTAGTTTTTATATATAATAAATGTGCCACACCTCTTTGGGTTTTTAATTCCTTTTTGCAAATTTCTGATAAAAAAAAAAAAAAGACAAATCCAGAGTATGTATAATTACTTGAAAGACTGAATAAACAGAAATAAATTGCTTGAAAGACTGAATAAACAGAAATAAATTGCTTGTAAGACTGAATAAACAGATTTGCTTACGTTTCATTTGCAACTACTTACATATATTGTAAATAATCTGACACATAAAACATAATATGCCTATGGCTATACTTTTCCCTCTTGTTGAACCCTTAAAGGTTCAATGTTGAACCCTACAGCAGAATGTTTCACTATGAGATAGGGCTTCAAGGAGAACCCTTCAAGAAGGGTAAGTATTGCAAATACATTCATAACCAACCAATGTTGAGGGTAGATTTATATAAAATCAAAATAATGCATTAGGTAATAAACATAATATTTATGGATAATTCATACCTGGGTTAAATTTGAAAGAAAAACTACATCTCTTATGGGTTAATAGTAAGGCGCTTGTGCTTAAACACAGTTTGCATATTTCTTCCTAAATATTATATTATTTAATGAGGGAAAAAATAGTAACCTTAAATATAATAAACTTATGCGTAACTTTATGAATAACGAGTAGTGGTACTCATTAATATTATATATATATATATATATATATATATATATATATATAGAGAGAGAGAGAGAGAGAGAGAGAGAGAGAGAGAGAGAGAGAGAGAGAGAGAGAGAGAGAGAGAGAGAGATTGATTATCTAATACATATTCACTTTCTCAAAGTATGTATATTTGAAGCTTTCTTACCATTGCGCTGTTTGGTCTGTTGGCTTCAGGAGTGTGAAGTCAACTTTTCAAGGTTTCTTATTCCAGAAATCACTGCACCACCCATTTGTAGCACATCATCATTAAGCATAAAGTGTACACTGTATTTATTTGGTATTTTTCTAACCAGAGATCTGATGTAATGAAACAGTGATGCAATCTGATGCAATAATCACTTTGTTGCTTTTCTTCTTTCTTTCTCTGCCTCTATGTCTGTCTTTCACTCCTGTGATCTTTGTAGAGGTACAAATGGAGGGGTGATAAGTTTTGTTAACATTGTTGACTCAGATTGATGCAAGTGTCTTGTACAGTGTGGATTGCTTCAAGCTGTATTATTGTTGCTTGATCATGGTGGTAAAACAGTGCAAACAGAAACACTTGAAGTGAACTGAAAACTAGTTTAATGTCTCAAATGTCACACAAAACCTTGATAGTAGTTTATACCAGTTAAATTTTTTTTATATCAAATTTTTTCTATTTTTACTAAGAGTGGAACAATACTAAAACCAACATTCCTGAAATATAACATTGTTTTGTGTGCATTGTTTAGTTGCTTTGAAGAACATGAAAAATAATCAGGTTTTGGAGTTTTGTTTTTTTTAAATGTATGTTTCTTCCCACAGTGCATCCTGCTGGCAATACTTCCCCAAGTAAATGGAACACGTCGGGCCTGGCAATCTTTTTCAATTGCTCCAATGTCCAGTTCAGATGCTTGTGTATTCATTGTAAAGGCTTTCAACAGTGGGTTAGCATGGGCACTCTGACCAGTGTAGAGTAACCATCATTAAATTTTCCTCTGTGACTTGTGCCACTGAAGCCCTTCTATTGGTTTGGACCAGATGAGATTGTTGTCCTCACACATCACTGAGTCTTTGGTGTCCAAAACCCTGCCACCGGTTCATAGTTTATTCCTCCTCAGACCACTGTTGGTAAGTACTCACACAAGTCTTGCCATTTCAATGCTCCAACCCAGTGATCTGTTATTCAGCTCTTCACACCTTCCCTTTTCTCCTGCATCCAACAGATGGATTAAAAAAATCTGTTGGGTTACTGTTAAATATTTCCCATACCTTGATAATCAATGTTATTCGCTCACTAGTGTATATCTGTACATCTATATATCACTGCCTATTTCACCTATATGTGAAAAAAGTAATTGTCCCTAAACTTAATAACAGGTTGAGCCAGATTTAGCAGCACTGACTGCAACCAAATGCTTTCGATAACTGGAGACTAGGCTTTCACATTGCTGTGGAGGAATTTTGGCCCACATTACATAACTGTGAGTGGCAAAGGTATGTGAAGCTGTGCTTTCAATATCTGTTGTGACCCCCTTGTGCAGCAATAACTGCAACTAAATAGTTAGTAAAACTAAACATTGTCTTGGAGGAATTTTAGCCCATTCCTCAGTACAGAACAGCTTCAACTCTGCGATGATGCTGTGTTTCCTTATATGAACTGCTTGCTTTAAGTCCTTCCACAACATTTCTATTGGATTAAGGTCAGGACATTGACATTCTTTAAATATTCTTTGGTAGAACGACTTGTGTGCTTAAGGTCGTTGTCTTACTGCATGACCCACTTTCTCTTGAGATTCAGATCATGGACATTTTCCTTTAGAATTTGCTGGTACAATTCAGAATCCATTGTTCCATCAGTGATGGCAAGTCGCCCTGTTCCAGATGCAGCAAAACAGGCCCAAACCATGAATACCACTACATTATGTTTCACAGATGGGATAAGGTTCTTACGCTGGAATGAAGTGTTTTCTTTTCTATAAACATAACACTTATCATTTAAACCAATAATTTCTGTTTTGGTCTCAACCATCCACAAAGTATTTTTTAAATTGCGTCATGGCTTGTCCATCTTCGACAAACTGCAGATGGGCAGCAATGTTCTTTCTCCTTGCAACCTTGCAACTCCATGCACATCACTGTAAATTTAGGTGTGCAGCAATTATTGGCACCCTTTTCAATACTTATATATACTTAATAACAGCTCTGAGTCTTCTCCTGTAATGTCTGATGAGGTTGGAGAATAGATGGCTGAGACCATACCTCCATACAGAATCTCTCAAGATCCTTCAAATTTCACGGTCCATGCTGGGTTTCAAGTCAAGGGACTGGGATGGGTTTCAAGTCAGGGGACTGGGATGGCCATGACAGGACCTTGATTTTCTGGACAGTAAACCATTTTTGTGTTGATTATGATGTATGTTTTGGATCATTGTCCTGCTGGAATATCCAACCATGGCCCATTTTAAGCTTTCTGGCAGAGACAGTCAGGTTTTCTTTTAATATCTGTTGATATTTTATAGAGTCCATGACACCATGTATCCTAACAAAATGTCCAGTTCCACTGTCAAAAAAACAGCCGCAAAACATTAAAGAGCCACCATTATATTTAACCGTGGGCATGAGGTACTTTTCCATATGCCTACCTCTCTGTGTGTGCCAAAACCACCTCTGGTGTTTATTGCCAAAAAGCTTTATTTTGGTTTCATCTGACCATAGAACCCAATCCCATTTGAAGTTCCAGTAGTGTCTGGCAAACTGAAGACAACTGACTTTGTTTTTGGATGAGAGTATAGGCTTTTTCCTTGAAACCTTTCCAAACAACTTGTGGTGATGTAGATGACCTCGAATTATAGTTTTGGAGACTATCTGACCCCAAGACGCAACTTCTGCAATTCTCCAGCTGTGATCCTTGGAGATTTTTTGGCCAGTGGAAGAGTGTGTTGAGACAATATAGACCCACATCCCCTTCCAGGTTGATTCATAACATTTCCAGTTGATGAAACTTCTTAATTATTGTCCTGATGGTGGAAATGGGCATTTTCAATTCTTATAGCCACTTCCCATTTTATGAATCTCAACAACCTTTTGCCGCACATCACAGCAATATGCCTTAATAGAGAGAGAGAGAAAGCAGTGGGTCTAAAACAGAACCTAAGTATGCATACAGAAATCGTCTGGATTACGCATGTAACCCTGTTCCCTGAGAAGGGAACTAGATGGTGCGTGAGTTCCACGCTGTGGGAAGCAAAGTTGAGTTCCCTTTTGAAAGGGAACACCATTTATGTCTACAAAATGATAATGATAAGTCAAATAAGACCTGAGCCAGGAGAGGGGGATTCCATTAACTCCAACAACATTTTTAATCTATCAAGGAGAATAGTATGACCAATGGAGTCAAAAGTTGCACTAAGGTCAAGCAATACAAGCAAAGATACACAACTCTGAACAGAGGCCAGTAGTAGGTAATTTACCACTTTAACCAGGGCTGTCTCTCCGCTATGGTGAGGCCTACATCCTAAGATTTCAAAGTTTTGAAATCCTTACTGAGGTATGTGGCTGAAAGTTTATGAACCCTTTAGAATTTTCTATATATCTGCATAAATATCATAAATATCACCTAAAACATCATCAGATTTTCACACAAGTCCTAAACATAGACAAAGATAATCAAATTAAACAAATGAGACAAATATATTATACTTGGTCATTTATTTATTGAGGAAAATTATCCAATATTACATATCTGTCAGTGGCAAAAGTAGGTGAATCTTTGCGTTCAGTACCTGGTGTGGCCCACTTGTACAGCAATAACTGCTCAAGTGCTTCTTCTTTTTTATGACAGCTGCTGAATTAGATTTTTTTCTCTCTCTCTCTCTCTCATTACTGTTTTTGTGGTTTCCCATTTAGTGCAGGAAGATATTTCTGGTGTACTTTCCTTCTGAAAAAGGATTACTATACTTATTGGAGTTAGCTCCTTTAACCCCCAAGCATCTCCTGATGGCAGAGCAATGGCATGCACGTCTGCCAGTGCTCCCTACAACTAGGCCTCGGGTTAGATGTTACTACCCAACACTTCTCCTTTCTCCTCTCTCAGAGCCAATAACTGCTTTTCTCTGTCTCTTCAGCCAGCCACAATTTATCTCTACAATAGTGATCTGATATTATAGGCATTTCTTCTGTTTTTGTGTATATCTCATGCTAAACTGTATCATAAATGAAACAAAATCTAAGATTAAATGAAGGCAACCTTATTAAACACAAACTACAGTTTTTAAATGATAACGTTATTTATTGAAGCAAAAAAGCTATCCAATACCAATGCTCTGTGGGCTGATGAGTTGAAAGTGGAACTGTTTGGAAGACAGGGGTCCTGTTACAACTGGCATAAATACGGAAATCCACATAAGGAACGTGATACCTACACTCAAGCATGGTGGTGGAAGTGTAATGGTGTGGGAATGCTTTGCTACTGCAGGGCCTGGGCAACTTGCAATATTTTAGGGAAACATGAATTTTGCTCTCTAACAGAAAATCCTAAAGGAGAATGTTTGGTCTTCCGTCCATAAGTTGAAACTCAAGATTAACTGTATCAACAGCTCAACAGGTCAACAGCAAAACAATGATCCAAAGCATAGGAGTAAATCCTTATCCTAGAATTAAGTGAAAGACTGATCTCCAGTTATCGGAAGCGTTTGGTTGTAGTTATTGCTGCTAAAGGTGTCACAACCAGATTTTGAATTTAAGAGAGCAATTGGTTTCTAACATGATAACTTTTTTTGCTTCAATCAAAAAAATTGATAAAAACTGTATTGTCTGTTTACTCAGGTTGCCTTGTTTTATGTTGCATTTTGTTTGAATATCTAAAACTTTTAAGTAGGAGATATACACAAAAACAAAAGAAAGATGGCACATGGACACAGAGTCTGATCATCTTGCCCAGATTGTCCAATCTCTAGCACAGATGCAGGAGCAACAGCATCAGGCTTCCATGTGTCTGTAGGAGCAGTAGGAGATCCTCACAACAATTGTGATGGCAGGGGTTTGTGAAGCCCACTCAAGTTCTTCCACTCCAACCATGACAAACCATGTCTTCCTACTCTTCTTCTCCCATGAGCCCCTCCTTAAGATTCTCTCTGGCCAGGATGACACCCCATGATACCCCAGGATGATGCCAAGGCATACCTGGAGAAGTTTGAGGGTACTGCCTCATCACATAGCCAAGGAGAGTGTAGAGGATGCACATTTAAGCCCACCTGATGAGCCGGGCAATCTGTAGCCTGCTGAAGAGACAGTTGGATTACACAGCTCCAGAACATCAGACTGGGTCCAGTGCCATCTACCTGACTCCTTGACTGATGCCATCCAACTGGCAGAGGATCACATGTCCATGTACACAGAAACATAGACATGACATGTCCATGTCCGGTTTAACAGGACAGGTTCCACTCAGAACAGGCCTCGCCGTGGTCGTGCTCAGCATCATATCCAGAGGTTGTCTTTGGGAAATAGATGTATGAGTGCTGCCAGCATTGCTGCAGAGGTTGAAGGGGTGGGGGGGTCAGCCTGTCAGTTCTCAGACCATACACCGCACACTGCATCAAATTGGTCTGCATGGCTGTCGTCCTAGAAGGAAGCCTCTTCTAAAGATGATGCAAAAGAAAGCCCGCAAACAGTTTGCTGAAGACAAGCAAAGGACATGGATTACTGGAACCATATCCTGTGGTCTGATGAGACCAAGATAAACTTATTTGGTTCAGATGGTGTCAAGCGTGTGTGGCGGCAACCAGGTGAGGAGTACAAAGAAAAGTGAGTCTTGCCTACAGTCAAGCATGGTGGTGGGAGTGCTGCCGGCACTGGGGAGCTACAGTTCATTGAGGGAACCATGAATGCCAACATGTACTGTGACATACTGAAGCAGAGCATGATCCCCTCCCTTCGGAGACTGGGCCACAGGGCGGTATTCCAGCATGATAACGACCCCAAACACACCTCCAAGTCAACCACTGCCTTTCTAAAGAAGCTGAGGGTGATGGACTAAACCCTACTGGGCATCTGTGAGGCATCCTCAAACGGAAGGTGGAGGAGCACAAGGTCTCTAACATCCACCAGCTCTGTGAATTCGTCATGGAGGAGTGGAAGAGGACTCCAGTGGCAACCTGTGAGCTCTGGTGAACTCCATGCCCAAGAGGGTTAAGGCAGTGCTTGAAAATAATTTTGGCCACACAAAATATTGACACTTTGCGCTCAATTTGGACATTTTCATTTAGGGGTGTACTCACTTTTGTTGTCAGCGGTTTAGACATTAATGGCTGTGTGTTGAGTTATTTTGAGGGGACAGAAAATTTACACTGTTACACAAGCTGTACACTCACTACTTTACATTGTAGCAAAGTGTCATTTCTTCAGTGTTGTCACATTAAAAGATATAATCAAATATTTACAAAAATGTGAGTGGTATACTCACTTTTGTGAGATACTGTATATACTTTACTTCAGTGTTTTTCACATGGTTTACAATGTGGACAGTTTGCACTTTACTGCCACTTTAATTCCACTCAAATCTGCTGCTGTATCTACAATGTCTATATATATATATATATATATATATATATATATATATATATATATATATATATATATATATATATATATATCCACCTACACCAAAGTAAAGTGGAAGTCCAGATATCATACTTCTGCCCATCTATTAGCTAGATGTGTGCATGCCAGATAAATTATATAAGACTGCAACCCAAATGGGTGGTGGAGTATTATCACAAATTGGTGTCTAATTAATTGGCCTTCACCAGCCAACTGACTAGTGTAGACTAGGTCAGACATAGTGCAGCTCTCTTTGGGACCCATTTGCTTCACTCCCTAACTTTTCTCTTCCTTTTGTGTTGCAAACTGATACATCAGACAGAGGGCTGGGGAAGTTCTGTCCCACATGGTTGAGAGAGAGGACTTCTCAGTGCTGTGCATCAGCCGGAAGCTCTGAGTACTCAGTCAGATCACTTGTAGGTATGTGGCATTACAGCCATTTAAGTTCAATGTGGTCTACAGGCCAGGGACACAGATGGCAGAGGCTAATGTTTTCTCCCTTCGGGAGAGGAAGCAGTCATAGTCTGGATGGTTCCTGGAACTGCATCAGGCATTGGGTTACTGTAGCAGGTGGGGGCATGGTTTAACACAAGTGGGAGTATAGGGAAAAGGCAATTAAAATGGCACACCTGTTGCTTATTTTTGTTGGCTTATTTTAGCAAGATGTTCTCTCTCTCTCTCTCTCTCTCTCTCTCTCTCTCTCACAGTGAGCTGGGCTGGTGTGTGTGTGTGTGTGTGTGTGTGTGTCAGAGTGTGAGCTGAATGGAGTCAGAGCCACTAATAAGTAGCCAAGACTATTTGGCTATAACAATCAAGACTATTTGATCTTCAGGCAAAACTATATACTGTCTTTGTGGACAGTAATGGTGAGGCGGAGCTGGCTGTAGATTAAGGAGGACCAAAGAGAGAGTATTTCTGGTTACTCATGAAGGCACAACAACAATATAATTGCTTGCCTTTATCTTACTGGAATGACAGCTGTTTACAGTTGTCTGTCTGCATCATTCATGGTGGTGTTGGGTCACAGTTCTTTTCCAACAACCTCTTTTTGCAGTTCAGTGTTATACACCTAGGTAAGGCTGAGGACAGCCTCAATGTAATGGGAACCCTCATTGTGTTTCTTCTGTAGAGGAGAGGAATGGTCCAGTCCACTATAGAATATTACTGCAGTGGGCGTACCCATGAGGCACTGAAACAGTGAGTGGATGTACTTATAACTTACTGTACTTCAAGGATCTAAAAATGTTGACATTCTCATATAGATAGATACTTTGCATAAAGTTTCATGATGTTTTCATAAGGGGTTTCATGCAACACCACTGGGCTGCTCCATGAACTGACGAGCCAGCCATATAATTTTCAAAGTTATTTTCTTTAATGCTGAGAAGACACTTGAAGCAAAATACCTGCTTTTTTTGATGTTTGCTTCTTATAATTGGACAACCATCAATGGCACCATAAAAACCTAACCATCGCATTCTGAAGCGATTAGCTGATTGATGGGTATGAACCTATGTATGCAACATATTAAGAAATTGAGTAAAATAGAATTGATGTATTGTACTGATGTACTGATGTATGTGCAGTTTTGAGAAACAATACGAGTTGACATTTAATATTTTTACAGTTTTAATAAAATATTTTACATCAGGACATTGAATTTCAGTAGGTTGGTAGATATTACATTCTTTAATCAGGTAACAAATACATTTGGTGGCAAATTGAAGTCATTGATGGCAAAGGACCACAAGCCATGGTTAACATCTATCTGTGCAATAAAGAGTAAGAGGATCACTGGGAGAGTCAGGAATTTCAGCTGGAATTTCAACTGGGCTTACAATTCCTTCATGAAGCAGACATACAATATAAATATTTCCATAGGCCAACACATGCCAAATAATCCTTAGAGTGACACTTCATACAACCCAGGAAAGCTTAAAAGTTTATATGACTGCTGGCATACTGTGGGCTCCAACATTCAATGTAGCCTAAAAAAAGTCTATCATAAGTGCTGTTCTTTGCATGCTCTTGTGTGGCAATAGTCATTTCTTTGTTTGTCATGAGGCATAAAAAATTTCAATTTCTAGGAGACTGGTTATTTCTCTGCAGCATGGCATATAGTATGTATCCTTTAAGTCAGTAACTCCTGCAAGTAAGTCAGTAAATATCCTGAAGTATTTAGATGCTTTCAGGCTTTGGTGTGATCTGGGGGGGTCTCAGCACTACACCACAATCAAGGTCAACCTGGTCATCCTCCAACTGCACAAGCTTAATGCCAAGTCATCCCAGCATGGTTTCCAATTGTTCTTCATTGTAGAGTTCTTCACCAAACGTGTTTTTTATGGATGTCATGTCATTTATAAATGGTGTGTATGCTCAAAAATGGGTCTGGAATTTCTTGCCAACAGTGGTGATTGACTATGAGCCAATTTGGATTTCCAAGAGATATTCTCATGTGCTGAATTGGAGACAGGTTTAAACTAGGCAGTATCTATCAACTTACAGGTCTTAACAACACTTGGAGTCTTGGCAAATTGTTGCGAGTTGGTACATTAGATTTCTTTGCATGGTAGGTGAACAGGCCAAAATCTTCCCAAATGTAATAAGAGCAAATGACTGCATTCATGTTGCTATAAGGGAAGCTAGTCAGAATAAATCTGCTTTTGGCAATTGAAAGCAATTTAATTCTATAATTGAACAAGTCATTTTCATTCCCTAAGCAGTGACCTGGCCACTAGGAGGCCCTTGACAGCCATAGATGCAAACTAATGTAGCCTGACTGATGTAGCCTAAGTCTCACACATAACACCTACACCAGCATCTCCCCACAATCTTGCAATGCAATGTGATCTGATGCTGATTATCATGGCTGTCTTCACAGTAGAACTGGGTGCCTTGCTTCTCCATTGCACTTTTAGACTTCTCTTTTAGTGACTTACAGTAAACACTGGAGGGCAGCTTTGAGCTGGTGGTTATATTGTGAGATGCCTTAATTTCTCAAATGCTGATCAAATCTGGTGCCACATCACATTTAACAACAGACATTCTGATGGTTTAATAGTATTTTAGTGCTGAAAAAATAGTTCCCCCTGCAAACATGTCTGCAAATAACTCCCAAGTACCAGGATTTGTTTTAAATAATAACATATCATAAATATAATCACAAGACAAAAATATCACAAACAACATGTATATTAATTACTGCTGGCCTGAACTGTAAGCTATAAATTAATGCCACTATTATATTGAAGGAATAGTTTGGACAAAAATTAAATGTACCCAATTTTGGGCATACAGCTCAGGAACTAAAGTACAGAAGCAACATTCACATAACAAATGTGTTATGAATGATCAGATGCATTTGGGGTTACACACACACACACACACACACACACACACACACACACACACACACACACATATATATATATATATATATATATATATATATATATATATATATATATATATATATATATATATATATATAAAATGTGTATGTATATATATACTGCCCACTTTATTAGGAACAATCAGGCAGTTACAGGTAAAGCGCTTCAGTTAATGTACATATTAAAGAGAAGAAAAATGTGATCTCATTGACTTTGACCACGTCATGGTTCTTGGTACCAGGTTGGCTGATTTGGGTATTTCAGAACATTTTCACTCATAAGAGTCTCTAAAGTTGACACAGAAAGGTGTGAACAAGGTGTCAACAAAAAAAAGTTCTGTGGGTGAAAATGCCTTGTTGATGAGAGAGCTCACAGAAGAATGTTCACACTGGTTTGAGCTGACGGCTGTGGTAACTCAAATAACCACTCTTTACAACCGTGGCTTTATTTAATTTTCCAGTTAATAATAGCAATATTTTAACATAGATTTTTTTTGCCTTATGGGGTATAAGATTGAAGTTTTAGACACTTTATGTTGGTTTATATTCTAATTTATTATCCATCTGTATATAAATGTACACCACTGTAAGATTTGAAAGCATTTGTTATCAGTGCTGTCTTTGTTTAATGGGTAAGACTTCCTTATGGTGTAATCATTAGCATCCTTTTCAGCTGTCTCCACTTGTCCTGCAGTGCTTCTTTAAATCTGTCTGTCATGAGGAAGTAAAAAATGGGGTTGATGACACTGTGAGCAAATGCAATTGGCCGTGTCACTGTGTAAACCGCTTTGATGTAATCCATGATACACTGTGACAAATTTAACTCAGGAAGCTGTGATGCAATACGCACAATCCTCATTATATGGATGGGTATGTAGAGCACCAGAAACATGATTGCCGCAGTCCTCACGATTCTTACTGGCCTTTGGAAGGATGTCCCAAGCACCTCCTCTCTTTTCATGAGTACAGAAACCGTCCTTTGCGATGATAGAAACAAAGCCACCAGGGGCATCGCATATCCAGTTATGGTGAGCACTATGCTGTAAATCAGAGTAACTTTGGGCTCTCCCAGGCTTGCAAAATCACGACACACTGTCCAGTCATTTTCCCTCAAGTCCTGGATAATCAAGATGATGAGCGGTGCAATTTGAACATTCACCCAGATCCAGTTCAGTATGGTAATGCACCATGCGGCCTTGAGAGTCAACAAGATGTGTTCTCGCTGTAGGTGATGCAGCAGCAAGAGCCGGTCCACACTTACCCACATCATGAAAAGAATGCTGGAGTACATGTTCACATGGAGGATGTAGCGATTAACCACACATAGTGCAAAACTGAATTTCTTCAAGTTGTGAGCATAGTTATAGGATAGCTCAGGTAAAGTGCACAAGAAGATGAGGTCAGACACAGACAGGTTAAACAGGTACACATTTGTGGACTTCCAAGCAGGGAGGCAAAATATATAGCCTAGGACCACCACTAGGTTTCCGATTAAGCCAATGGCAAATTCCAGAGCATACAATGGTGAGAGGTAATATCTCTCTAAAAGTGGAGTGATGTCACTGGAACAGTTGTCCTGCAGCCATAAAAAAAAAATAGTGTATATATAATTACTGTACATAAAGGGCTCTATTTTCATGTTATTGCAGGCGAGAGGTAATATTTCTCTAATAGTGGAGTGATAACACTGGAACAGTTGGATTCCTGCCATAAAGATTATTGTACATATAATTACTGTACATAAAGGGCTCTATTTTCATGCCAATGCAAGTGTAATTTGTAGTTAACGCTGGCCTTGAGCTCTTATCCTATTTTCATGATTATAAATGTTTGTGCTCTGCTAATGTATGCATGGAATGGGGAAAACGGGGTTGTGACATTCAGAATCCAGCTGTGCAATGTGCTTATCAAATCCATTTTGGTCCAAAAATGGACATGCATTACCCCAAGATCCAACTTAGTGCAGACTCAGGGATAAGATGGTATTTTTCAGTGTTCATCATTTATATAAATGTCTTTCAACATAAATTAAAGGCTATTTAATCCAATACTAATTAAATACAACACACTTAATTATTATAACTGTATAAAAAATAAGAAGAAGAAGAAGAACAACAACAACAACAACAACAAATAGTTTAGTTGTGGCTACTAAACTGCGATTCATGTAGAAGGTTTTTATGATTTTGGATACTAGTTTTTATTTTAACCAACATTTAAAATCCACATCAGCTGAGATGTGCAAACCCATCCATCCTACAGTGTTTTCACGCACACATACAGTAAGTGCAGCATAAACTTTACCGTCAGTCATGCCACATCTCATAACGTCAAGCATGATGATGCTTTATATTTTAATTTAGTCTGAACTGAAGATGATGAATATTTAGAGTTGGTGTAGAGATTATTAGATACTATTATATATATATATATATATATATATATATATATATATATATATATATATATATATATATATATATATATATATATATAGGTGGGGCTCACCGCTAAAATAGTAGTGTCATAGCCAGGGCTATATTTTTATTTAAGTTACTGTATACACTTCACATGTATTTGGAATACTATTACTGTGAATTAAATGATGCTATTTTTAAATAGAATTGGAGTGGTGATGAAGAAATGGCACAATGTTCCTGGTATGCGCCTCTCTGCTGACCGTTGACCTCAACGCATACCATTTATTTCTTCCCCATTTTAAATTAGAAGGTCTAAATATCCTGAATACTTAGATGTGATATTTTAGTTTTATTATTTAGAATTAATGTGCCAATGCTCTGTGTTGTTTATTTCAGTTTCCTTTTTTTCAGATTCATGTGTTGTTAAAAAAAAAAAAAAAAAAAAAAAAAACCACTATAATCCATCTTATGCCTAATTACTTGAAAGACTGAATAAACAGATTTTGTGTGGTAGATAAGACCCCTTAATTTTCCAGTGACAGCTTAAAGAACCCCTGAAGGACCCTGCAAAGCGTAAGTATGAACAGTACATTTATAACCATTAGGTGGATAAATGCAATAATAATAATAATAATAATAATAATAATAATAATAATAATAATAACAATAAAGCATTAAGTGTATAAATGTAACATTGGTTTATAATACATTTCTTGCTTAGGTTTTTAAGAATAAACTAAACTTTAATGTATTTCGGTAATTAGTAAGGTGCTTGTGCTTAACATAGTCAGCACGTTTCTTCCTAAATATTAGATTATATATAATATGTAATACCCATGATATTCAATGGTCCTCATTAATACATATTTGTACACATTATCTAGTACGTATAATCTTTCTCAAATGATGTATATTTGAAGCATTCTTACCATTGTGCTGTTTGGTCTAATGGCTCTCGGAGTGAGTCAGATTTTTATGGTTCCTCACTCCAGAATTCACTGAACCACCCATTTGTAGCGCATCATCATTAATTGTACCCTGTGCTTATTTGGTATTTTACTAACCACAGATCTGATGTAATATCACACTCATGCAAACTAATTCAGTGATCACATAGTTGCCTCTTCTTTCTTCCTCTATCTCTATCCGCCATTGTTTCCTGTTTATTTACTTACCGTATTGTCATTTCTGTGACCTTTGTAGAGGTGCAGATGGAGGGGTGATAAGTTTTGTTGACTCAACATTGTTGACTCAGTTTTATGGAGCTTTTGTGAGTGTCTTGTACATCGAGGTTTGATTCCAGATATACCATTGTAGCTAACATTGTTTGTTTTGTTTTTTTTCTTCATTTTACTAAAAGTTGAACAATACTAAAACCAGCATTTTAAAAATATAAAATTATGTTTTGAGTGCTTCCTCGGTTGATTAAAGGAACATGAAAAATCGAATCACAGAGGCGGCATTGCCAGATAGATAATTTATATGATAATTTATATGTCATTTTAGATCTCTAGAGGGTGCCTACCATCCTCATATGCAACCTTTTTGGCATAAAATATGTTTAAGAGTACTAGTAATGTAGTAGTACCTGTAATGTACCTGTAATGTGTGGGGCAGATGTGATGAATTACTTTTTGTTGACTACTTGAAAGCCTTTGAATATTGTGATTTATTTGTTGCACATTGCTGTCACATTATTGTAAACTGAGTCAATCGCCCACAAGATCAATGGTGTATACTGTACAGTCTCAAAGATAATTGTGTTCGAACATTAAAACTCTCCTTCTTATAATCTGAAGAACAGATAATGCCTCCACTTTCTCCTCAGCTGAAGAGCATAGAACTGTGGAAAAGGGGTGTCTTGGGGTGTGTTGCATATTGTTAACTGTTTTGACAAGTAAACTGTAAGAAATGTCTGTATATTAACAGTTGAAAGATTGTATATTTTATCAGAATTTGTGCATAGCACATGATTCACAGGTGTTTTTCCTGGTTATTTACATTTTCGCATTGAATTATGAGACATTGAGCTCTGCTCCGACAACTTTTGGTGGCAGCACAAAATTTAATCCTACTGTTTCAGCAGTAAGTAATTTTATGGAAAATTTAACACTGCAATTTAACAACTGAAATTGTTATAACTGAAATTTAATTTAACTGTTTTATTGCCATTATTAGCAGTTTGATATGACATATTGTCTGGGCTGGTCATGTAAAATACGATTGTGACTTTTCGTTGGATATCGCTGCTGTAGTGAGCTGGTGTTCACAATACGATTATCCTTAATAACCAGCACTGGGTTTGGGAGATTAAAGGACTTAGGATGTTTTCATAAGTTTACAAACTGAGCAGCTTTCTATGAGAGAATTTTTGTAACATTTTGTAATGTTACTTGGGTGAGTATCTGTAATTTATTGCAACCACAGCACTGGTTCACACCAGTAGACCAGCACAATAATTCACACCAGTAGACCTGCATTTTTATAAATGATACAACTTTGTTTATTACAATTACCTATCTTCACCTATGTTGAATGGTCTCAGCATGCATGCACACGCACACAGGAAGGTATCTCAGTGACTTTCACCACCTCTGGCAGTTATCAGTTATTTTAAAGAACCACAGTTGAGCACATAAATAACTAATGGTCTCATGTCAGAGCCAGTGTGTGACACTCAGCATGTCAGAGTAACCACCTCACTGTGGCCAGGGTAGCATGGGAACTGATGGGAGAATCGCTACTTCCTGTTTTTCACAGCATCAGTTAACCAACATTGCACCATGCACAGAGCCATGCAAGAATGTGTAATACTCAACACTCAACAAGCACACTGTCATATTTTTACATTTGGCTACATATGGCATATAATAGTCTTTTTTACACAAAACAGTGTGATAGCAAAAGAAACTTCTAGAACATTTATTTCTTAACCTGATATAAGAATAGTATGCATAAGTAAAAAAAATAAACGTACACTCGCAATATAATTAGCAAGATTTATCCTTCAGCAGTTTTTTGAATGCAGAACAATAACCTTAGCTAACATAAGTAAATGTAACACAACACTCTAGATGAATCTGCTGAATTTGCTACATATAATATATAAAATGTATCTGGGCGCACGGTGGCTTAGTGGTTAGCACGTTCGCCTCACACCTTGGGGGTTCGATTCCTGCCCTGGCCCTGTGTGTGCGGAGCTTGCATGTTCTCCCCGTGCTGTGGGGTTTCCGCCGAGTATGCCGGTTGGACTCCCAGTCCAAAGGCATGCATGGTGGGCATGTCTAAAGTGTCTGTAGCATATGAATGGGTGTGTGAATGTGTGTGTGATTAGCACCCTGTCCAGGGTGTACCCTGCCTTCTGCCCCATGCTCCCTGGGATAGGCTCCAGGTTTTCCGCGACCCTGTAGGATAAGTGGTATAGAAAATGGACGGATATAAATGTAACTATATGTATTGTGGATTAGATTGGTACAGTGCTGGCATATTCAGTTTTCTCGTTGATCTGTACCTGTGCTGCTCTGGCTGTGTTCATGTGCAGAGTAAGTAACATCAGGAAAGGTCAGTGGAAAGACAGAACATGAAAATTATTCATATAACACACACAAACTAATTCTGTGGCTTTTACTGTTGACTCCAAGAGGCAAGTAAAATCCTTTAAAGACAACACAATCTCCAAATCTTACTTATTTCTTTACACCATGTGTTGTTCTGATAGAAAACTGCAGAAGATCCTTTCCTATACCAATACAACTAAAGCTATAAAGGTAGAAACAAATCTGCTATAACTGTTATTGTAGAAGCCATGCAGAATTGAATGGAGATCAAATTAAGAATACATTAAGACTCTGATAGAACGTTGAAATTTGATAGTTCCTTTTCAATCATTTATCTTCTGGCTCAAAGATTTACAGATGCCACATGATAATAAAAATGCAGCTGAGTTCAGGTCTGCAGAACACTAACCTGATCCTTTTGCTTTCTCTTACAGTCTGGACGTCCTTCAGTAATCACATTCTCTCCACATATTCCTCCTAAAGAGAAAAGACCTCAGAAATCACATCTCTAGTGGTAAATACAGAATTTAATTTTCCTTATCCAGAGACACTTACGGAGTTGCTGCTGGTTCTACAGGTTTTCAGTTAATCAATCTAAACATTTGTTTTGCGAGAGTGTGTGTGTGTCCGTGTGTGTGTGTGGGTGGGTGGGTGCATGCGTGATGTACCTTTATGTCTCCAACAAATAAATGCCACTACATTGGGTATCACCAGCAGTAAAACCGCCAGGATGCCAAAACCTGTGTAATAAAACACATCATAATGTTAATAAATGTAATATAATCTTGACAGCATATGCCCCCTAACCTCCAGACCTGCTCGCACATCACCCTCTAGTCCTTGGCTCTCAGAAGCTCTGCGTAGCAACTAGGCCAAACTAAGAGCATCTGAAAGGAAATGGCGCAAATCAAACAACCCAACTGACCTAACCAATTACCAGACACTTCTCTCTTCTTTTTCCAATAGCATCTCCATTGCTAAAGCCACATTCTACCAAGAGAAGATTCTTAGTTCTCCCAACACCCACATTCTTTTCAAAACCTTTTCCTCTCTACTCTGTCCCCCTCCTCCCCCTTCCCCTACTTCTCTCACTGCAGATGACTTTGCGACTTTCTTTACCAACAAGGTTACATCAATCAGAAACGTGTTCTCAGCCCCAGACATGCATAGACTGACTCCTCCTCCGTGTAACTCCCAGCTGACTTCCTTCTTTCCCCTCTCAGAGACTGATGTCTCTAAACTCCTCCTCTCTAGCCATCCCACAACCCGTCCTCTTGACCCTATCCCTTCTCACCTTCTTCAGTCCATCTCTCCCACACTATTACCTGCACTCACACACATCTTTAACACATCGCTCTCTACTGGCACATACCCTACCTCATTTAAGCAAGCCCGGCTTACCCCACTGCTTAAAAACTATCACTCAACCCTGCTATAGTTGACAACTACAGACCTGTTTCCCTACTCCCTTTTCTTTCGAAAACTCTTGAAAGAGCCGTTTTTAATCAACTCTCAAATTTTCTCACACAGAACAACCTCCTGGACACCAAGCAGTCTGGCTTCAAGAGCAACCACTCCACGGAGACTGCTCTGCTTTCCGTCACTGAAGCCTTACGACTAGCAAGAGCAACCTCTAGATCATCTGTCCTCATCCTACTTGACCTCTCTGCTGCTTTCGACACTGTGAACCATCAGATCCTCCTGTCAACTCTCTCCAGCCTGGGTATCACTGGAACGGTTCTGCGCTGGGTGGAATCCTATCTCTCTGACAGATCCTTCAAGGTATCATGGAGGGGAGGTATTTCTGAAACTCAGCAACTCACAACTGGCTTTCCACAGGGGTCAGTTCTGGGTCCACTCTTCTTTTCTATCTACACTACATCTCTAGGGCAGGTGATTGAGTCTCATGGCTTCTCATATCATTGCTATGCTGATGACACCCAGCTCCATTTGTCCTTCCAGCCTGACGATCCATCCGTCTCTGCACGCATCTCTGCTTGCCTTTCGGACATCTCGGTCTGGATGAAGGAACACCATCTTAAACTTAACCTGGCAAAATCTGAGCTTCTCGTCATCCCAGCCTGTCCCTCAATCAACCACAACCTCACTGTACAGCTCGCCTCACTCACACTCATGCCAACCAGGACAGCCAGGAACCTTGGGGTGATTCTTGATGATGGCTTGACCTTTGCAGACCATATCTCAGCAACTGCAAGGTCCTGTAGGTTCATCCTTTACAACATCAAGAAAATCCAACCCTACATCACCAAACAGGCTACATAGATTCTAGTCCAGGCTCTTGTTATCTCTAAACTGGACTACTGCAACTCACTGCTTTCAGGCCTCCCAGCCAGCTCCATCAAACCCCTTGAGATGATTCAGAATGCTGCAGCGTGTCTTGTCTTCAACCAGTCCAAGAGAACCCATGTCACACCCCACTTCATCTCCCTCCACTGGCTTCCTGTAGCTGCCCGCATCAAGTTCAAGGCCTTGATGCTCACCTACAAGACCTTGTCAGGAACAGCACCCTCCTACCTCAACTCTCTCCTGAAGGTCTACATTCCCTCTCGCAATCTGCGATCGATTAGCGACTGACGTTTAGTAGTTCAAACTCAGCGTGGCGCAAGGTCCCTTTCCAGAACCTTCACACTAACTGTTCCTCAGTGGTGGAATGCACTTCCAATCTCAATCCGGACCGCTGAATCTCTCACCATCTTCAAAAAACAGCTAAAGACCAACCTCTTCTATGAACACCTAACCAACTCATAATAAAAAATAAATAAATAACTTTAAAAAAAAAATGCACTTACACCTCTACTCTGCACTTTGCTTCTTCTGGAATTCAATTAATAGATCTTGTATGGTAGCACTTCTTGTATTGTTCTCTGCTTGATATCGCTTTGCTTGTATCTTTCTCATTTGTAAGTCGCTTTGGAGAAAAGCGTCTGCTAAGTGAATAAATGTAATGTAAATGTAATAATACAGATGTTTGGGGGGGTGGAGAGTTTGTTGTTTTACTCTGAGGCTGTTCTGATGGAGGTTTTGCGTCTGTTTTCCTCGAGTGTGTTGAAGTTTCTCTCCTTTCTACTGAAAAGAATGACAAAATATGTTATAACAGTTTTTTTTCACTGTTAGTAATATGGCACATGACACTGGACTAAAGCATGCTCACAGTAATTAATGAAAACATGTACCTTTAACAGATACATTTTCTCTTCTTTAAAAATAAAGGTAACACATTATTAAGACACATGTTGATAAGACTAAATGACACCTACATAAAAACTTTATGACAAGTGACATGAACTAGTTATAAGAAATAGTTATAAAGACTTATTCCAATATGCGTCAGCTGATGTAAAGACAGCATTTCTCAATGTAAATGTCAAGTTGAGAGAAGACCTTGTCTAGTGATATAGATTTCAGTTGAGGTAAGGTTGTGTTATGACTTACTTAAGATCATTAGAACTTACTTAAGATCATTGTAGCTCAGTCTCCTTCTGACCTGTCTGTGTCACATAAATGGTAATGAGGTCGCTAACTGTTTGACAAGTGAGGGTAAACTTGTGAAGAAATGGACAGAGGTGAGATTTCTGTAATGTGTCTCAAAGGTGGCAGTTTGAAAAGGATTTGACAGTGACCATCACTTCACTGTAAAACAGAATTTGAATATTGTGTGTCTGTGTGTCATTTGGCAAATTCTCCCAAGGCCTTGGTGCAGGAGCTGTGTAGTGGAGCGAGGGTGCCTTCTTTCTTGTGTAGGTTCTCTTTCTCTCTTCTTAAGATTCTCTATTCTCAAATCCTAACAGTTTTCTGGGGGCTTGTTCCGGGATATCTACTGAGAAGTAAGAATAATTTTAATTTGTTTGCTCTGCCTTGAAGTAGATATCTCATGTATCCCAATTGTACTACATGTGATGCCCAAATATTCTGTGGTGTTCTATGTAAGCAATTGGAAGTAGCTGTTAGTTGAATCTTTATTGTGCTTAGGCTCTGGCCACCGTGCTAGTGCTTTCTCTCGGCTTTATTGTGAGTAACTGTATTCTAAATAGTATAACCCTATTTTCAAGGAATGTGTCTCAAACGTGGCAGTTTGAAAACCCCAGTGGATTCATGCCAGTAGACAGAAACAGTGTCTGACCAGAACCAGCTCACTCGAAAAAGGAGAAAATTCACAATCAAGCAGCTCTCAAGGGGCCTCTTCTCATCTCACCTTACACATACACATATAGATTTTTTTTATATTAGCCTTGAGAAAACAAGCAACGACTCATGCCCTGTCTGGATGGAGCATGTGAGTGTTGGAAGCTGTCCTAGGCTCATGGATGCCTGGGCGTTCCTCGCAGCTTATGGAAAGAGAGTGTGCAGGTCCCATTGAGACCTAAGAGGGCATTGATGTTTACTGTGAACACTCCCCACTCTCTCTGTTCACTTGGTAACACTTTCTTCGTTCCTGTGTACTGGCACAGAAACGTTGTGAACAACAACGGCAGTATAAGACTGACTTTTGATGACAGCTTGAACTTTACAGACCACATTTCAACATCTGTAAGGTCCTGTAGGTTAATTCTGTACAACATCAAGAAAATCAGACCCTATCTCACCGAACAGGCTACACAACTACTAGTCCAGGCTCTTGTCATATCAAAACTGGACTACTCTCGGGCCTCCCAGCCAGCTCCATCAAACTCCTTCAAATGTTTCAGAATGCAGCAGCATGCCTCGTCTTCAACCAGTCACACCCCTCATCTCCCTCCACTGGCTTCCTGTAGTCGCCCGTATCAAAGTCAATATATATATATATATATATATATATATATATATATATATATATATATATATATATATATATATATATATAGCAATTTAAAGTGGCACCCAGTCTTCATCTAAGGCCAGGTTGGCAAAGACATAGTCCTCTATTGACTCCACTTATTCAAGATGCAAGCGATTCCCTTTTACACTTGCCCGATATGTTTTGGTTTTATCCCAGACTGTTTGTTTTCTGATCACTGATTTTTGAGTCCTATTCTAAGATATTTAATAAAAATGTAAATCCAAAACCTCTAACAGCCATCTTTGGTATTGTTGGTGATAAGACCATTCTATCAAAACATGATGCCAACTGCATCGCTTTTACTTCTCTGCTGGTGAGGCGATTGATCCTGCTCAATTGGAAACAGGCTTCCCCCCTTCTTTTAAACAGTGGGCTTCAGATATGCTTCAATTCTTAAGTCTGAAAAAAATAAGACTGAATTTGCAGGGTTCTGGTTCTGAGTTTGCTGTTATGTGGGGGGTTTATCTAAGTTATCTTCAAAATCAGTTATAGCTTAATGGTTGGATTCAGTGCTGATTGTGAGCTGATACCTGATTTTATTCAAGACTTTTATTTTTATATGTACACAATGTTTTATGTTTGTTGCTTCTGTTGTATTTTTTTTTGTCCTTTGTGTGTACATGTATCTTGTCTTTTGTATTAGTATATGATAATGTTGTTGATGGTTGCATAAAATAGTTTTAATGGTTAACCACTGATGGTTTGTAGTAGTATTTGTAGTGGAAACTATTACAATTTCTGTGATTGTTTCCATTGTTGTTGTTTTTGCAGCAGGGCTCACTGATGTTATAAACAAATCAGTGTATTAATAAATTTCTATATAAAATGATTGTCTTTTCATTCAAACAATCTGAATGTTTATATTTAGCATTTTTTTTTCTAAAATCGTGTACTTAACCACTACTAGAAGTAGGACTTTCGCTGCCCTCTGGTGGCCGAAATGCGCATTACACTAACAACCCTTTTCTTTCCTACATACAGAACGGGGTCCTGTCATTGAAGATGGCGACCGGACTCCTTCAGCGCTCTTATAGCGGCCTTCGTTTGGCGAAATACAAGGCCAGGATCAAGGGACAGGTCACTCTTTTCAGGTCTGAACATTTTATCTCCATTACTGTTTTGTAGGCGTCATCACGACGCTGTCTCATCGGAGAAAGATGCATGAGTGAATCAGATAACGGGCCGTCTCTCAGTGCACATGCTGTTCCATACAAGTTCAGCTAAATTAAAGCATATTTACACATCGTCTAATTCAGTAATGCATTCAAACACGTTTGAATGCATTTTATTTATTTATTTATTTATTTTATAATAAATTCTGCTCAGTGTAAACTGCTGGGCTAAGCATATATCAGTGCAATTGTACATTGTTAGAGGATAAATCAGAGTCTTGATTGCTGAAGGACACACAGACTTCAATATACTATTACATTACAGTCACTATGTAGTGATATTGACATACTAGGATCAGGTGTTATTATTATTTATTTTATTTTTTTTTAATGTTTTGGCAGTTTGGGCATGACTGAGGACTGTTGATTGCTGTTATTTTGAGCCACACTACTACAGCTGTTGACATGACTTGTTTGCTATTAAATTAAACAGTGTTAAATAGGTTTTTCGATGTTGTTGTTACTTTAATAGAGCTCCCATTGAGAATTGTATCAAGGGACCTGCACTGCACAGAAAAGTTTTTTTTTTCCAGGCTAAAACAGTAGCAGCAGTTTACTGTTTCCTATGATTTTGTCATCATTAATGAGTTCATTTATCCATTCATTTGATTGGTTGGTTGGTTGGTTGAATGTCTGGCTACCAGTTACACGGGCCATGCTAGTCAAACTGGTGGACCATCTTTGCCAGCTGGTAATTGTAACGTCTTATCCTAGAGGATTGTCGGCATCCAGTCACCGAAATAGAGAGGAGAGCTGGTTCAAATCTCTATTTGTGCGTAAAGTGGACCCAAGAAAAGACGCCCACTCTCACCTGCTGGCTAAGAAAGAAGAAAGTAACCTTTATAAAATTCAATGTAAGTAATAGTGTGTGTATGTTAGTATGTTTGTTTTTGGTTTTTTTTGCTTGTTTGTTTGTTTTTTTGCTTCAGAAAGTGCATGTGGTATGCCTTTAATTAGTTTTTAGAGTGAATCTTTAAAGGTATCAGTAGTCCTTAAGATCCAATTATGTACCTTAAGTTATTTTTGAAGGTACTTACTTTTCTGGGTAAAAGATAGATACTAAAATATTTACTTTGATACCATGCTAGTGACGAGGGAAACCTTTATTTCTGAGTCTAGCTAACAGTGACTACGTTTACATGGACAGCAGTAATCTAATTATTGACCTTATTTTGATAAGACAGTATTCTGATTAAGGTGTTTACATGAGTTGCTTTTAGGATACTCCTTTCATGTTCCTGTTTTACATGTTATAGAACATAGAGTGATTAACAGGACACATCATTTCGTCTCCGCACCACGCCGTCCGACGTCCCTCCAGAATTTCACGTATCAACATACAGTTTTGGGTGTTTTTATTTAAAATTTTTATGAACGCTTCAAGTGCAGTTAATTATTTGTCATGCTGTACATGCAAATAGATGACTGCTTGAAGCCGTGGGCTGCATCCCAAACTGTGTATTTAACTGCTGTATAGTAGCTGAGATACATGTATTTCGCGTACTATATAGTAGGTAAGTACACAGTTTCGGACACAGCCATGCTCTTGTTTGCCGTAAAACGGTTGAGCACTGTCGTTTGCGAACGTGTCCTGTTGCAAAATGCGGTGAGAACTCCCTCTCATGAAATCAGTAAGGGAACTCTGAACTACAGTTTCCAACAGCCACTGCTTCATTGTCACATGACCACCTGCACCTGAATCACGTTCCTGGTAATTAGCACTCTTGTCTATAGTCACAGTGCACGCTTTGTCTCATGTTATCGTCTCACTATACCTTTGTCTATGATGCCGTATTTGGTCTTTGTCACAGTTTTTGTTTCCTTGTTGTAGAGTGTTTCGTATGTTTGTTTGTTATTAAATGTTTAAGAATCTGCGCTTGCTTCCGTCTCCAACTTTGAATCGTGACACTCCCACACAATGTTAATAATGGGATTAAGCTGTTTACATTTCTGTAATACACATTGATAATGCAACTAAAACAGGAGTACTCCACCTATCTTAATTCGATTTGTGTTTACTTCGAGTATGACTTTAAACCGATTAAGGTAATAAAAATTGCTGTTTACATGATAGTTTCTTAATCAGTTTGTTTTAATCGGGTTAATATTGGATTATTGTTGTCCATGTAAATACTGAATGATGCAAATGATGCAACACTTTTTTTTTGTAACCAGAAACAAGTACAATATAGCAAAGCAACCAATAGCAACATGAAAAATATTTGCTTTTTGGTAAACATAACTACAACATAATGGCTAGCAAAATACAGCACAAACTTTATTAAAGTAAAACATAATTACATCTAGAATAATATAAATATACATGCCAGAAGTAATTGTTAATTTACTGTAAGTTATTACAGTAAGCCTACTGTAATGGATTAACTATAGTAAAGCACTGTAAATTACTGTGAAAAAGAAAACAGTGAAACATTTAACAATGCAATTAATAACTAATGGTTTCTTAATTGTAGTTCACAATGTGAAGCCTGAATGTCTGGATGCTTATAACAAACTCTGGTAAGCACTGACCCTTTCCCATTTCTAAAGTGTTCCTGGTGATTAGTTAGAAACCAGTCATCTATTTTCGGTTTCTTAATCAAGAATTGCCTGTTGGAAACTGTTGAGAATGAATTGACATGCCGCCTGTAGTGTAACTCCATCCAAAACTTATTCAGTTCTATTCCTGTGAGATGATTGGCAGGAGCACTCCATTCTTAAATTGCATTTCAGGGACAATGACTTTGAGAAAACTAATTTTAAAATGGTATTGTTTCTTAAAATGAATGAAATAAAACAGGCCTTGGAAGTGATTTTGAATTTTGAATGCTATTATTTATCACTATTATGTGTTGCTGTCACCCTTATGATCCCTGTTGTGTGCTGTCCAATACTTTATATTCAGGCATTAATACAACAAATAAGTGATGATCTCCATGCTTACATTGTGGCCCACAGTGAGGATGTGTTGCCTTCGATCCACGTGGATAAATACTACCCCTGTGAGCTGGTGGGAACATGGAACACCTGGTATGGAGAGCAAGACCAGGCTGGTAGGACCTTGCAGATAAGCACGTTGTTCATTCAAGCCACAGAAATGGGAGGAAGATGTTATTTTATTAGAGTTTTCTGTTCATCTAGGCTAGGTTTTTATCTACCCTGGTCATTTTAAATGCATAGTCCTGATAAATAGCCTGTTCAGTGAAAATCTCTGAAGGTTTTTAAACATTTTAGTCATTGTCAATGTGTCATACTATGAAGTCTAGGAATTCGGTACCTTGAAGATGATTTGCTGCATATTTTAGATTTACTAATCCAAATTGATGGTGGACATATTGGTGACTGAGAACTTGTTTGTAACGGTTTATTTTATCATCATTGATTTGCCTAGTCTTCACTCTAAAGATGCTGCCATTGTTTGACACTTGTAGCAGTTATGTTCACTAGTTGGCTGCCACTACAGTTTGGTTTTCTGGCAACCATATTATTATTCACATTACAGACAAACTCTTCACCATTAGTATTATTGTTGTTGTTATTATTATTTATTTATTTTTTTTCATTGCCACTAGTGGTAATAGTTAAACATTTGTGGTCAGATTAAGGGTAGCAGAAGCTTCTTTTCTTTTCTGGTAAGTGTATCACTTACAGCAGTTTATCAATGGTTTTCCTTTTAAGAATAGTAATTGTAGTAAACAAAGCATCTGGAAAAAATCTAAGTGCTTTCCATAAAGCTAGCCAGAAAAAAGCCAGTTGGCCACAAAACTAATTTGCCTATGAAAATATAACTTACTAGCAGCAAGGTAAACTTTAAGTTTTTGACAGAGGGCCAATATTTTGTGAGGGATTTTATTAGAAAAGTAAATTCCCTATATAGATTTTGTGGGACAGTCTGATCATGCCCACTAGAGTAGGTGTTTTTAAGAGCATTCACAGCAGTTATACTGTATTTCAAGCACAGAGACTTTTGTGTTAATATTACTGAAATGTGATCTTGTAAACATACTGTAGAACATTTCTGTGCACATTATTAAGAGTTACTCTGGAGGGTGCAAAGTGATCTGTATATTTTTTTGTGCACAGTCCATCTGTGGAGGTACAGAGGAGGCTACCCCGCCCTGACCGAAGTCATGAATAAACTGAAAAATAATAAGGTAGATGACACTTGAAGTAAAGTCTTGGTGTGTTTCAGATGCATAAAAGACACTCTATCTTTTGAGAGGAAAGCATCACAATTTCCTTCATTTTGAGTTATTACTGGTAAAGCTAATGCTAAATGCTTGTGTGGATTCAAGAGTGATCACATTATTTAATATAAATCAATTGTTGAAATTCTAACCATTATAATCATTATGATATTAAAAGGAATTGGTGGTTATTACCTTTACTTGTTAATTTCCAGTGTTAACCTTACTTAATGTCTGACTCAAGTACATTCAATGCATTTGATTTGATTGAGCCCTGAATTTCCTTGTCCTTTGGACTTACAGGAATTTTTGGAGTACAGAAAGGAACGGGGGAAGATGCTCCTCTCTCGCCGCAATCAACTATTGCTGGAATTTAGTTTCTGGAACGAGCCAGTTCCACGGGAGGGACCAAATATCTACGAACTTCGATCATACCAATTAAGAGTGAGTTACAAAACTCTGTTTTGAGGACTTCATCAGATCATTTCAAATTAGTTTGTTTGCACCAGTAGTTCAGTACAATCAGTTGAAGGTGAAGGCTGATTTTATACCCAGGTATGATATAAGAAACCATCTCTAGATTCGGCCTATCTTTAGATTGATGACTCCCAGGTGAGGATGTCTGATATTGCATTGCATGTAGCACACATTGGCAATACATTAGCTATTTTGCTGCAAAAATTGGAGCCTTCCCTTCATATATAGATGAACATCTGTAGATGTTGACCCCTTTAAAAGGGGGCTGACTGACACCTTACTCCTGGCAGTGTCTGGTTTATACACTTTGCCAGATGCCTGATGTATGCAAATCTGCCTTGTGTGCCAGTGTCATACTTTTGGCCTGCCTTACGACACCACACCCTAGTTCTGTATTTACACAGCCTGTCTTACTTGCACTACTTTTGGTAGGGGACAGGCCACACCCATGTTAGGTATCTGAGTACCCCATATTTACTCTAAAGTGTATGCCTTAGACAACACCACAAAGAGTCTACAGGGGGCCATTGACTTAGTCTGTTTGGTGCTCAAGGCCTCGTTTATATCACACCAGAACAAAGTATCGCTTTATCCCAAGACATTTTTCCATCTTGGACAGGTGTGCAATTTAAAAGATATACCCTGCAGTTCAAACAAGAGGTTCTATTCAACTAATTTTCATGTTTGAAAAAAGGATGGTGGTTTTTGTTCCATTCCACATCTAAGAAAATTAAACTGAGCATCAGCATGAGGCTCGATTCCCTGAGAATACCAGCCGCTCCATTACTCCAACATGTGGCAGATATTATTACACTTGTCAATCAGTTTCAGCTAGGCCATCATGTGAGGTATTATATGTGACTGTTTTATACATTTTACTCCTCTACTGTTGATTTTTACCACAGGTATAGAATTCAGCAACTAGCTCACAGAGTCTTGCTTGTGGCCCTGACATGGCTGACAAAACCTTCTTTCAGTAACAAAACAGATCTCGCTGTTATTCTCAGCACACCCTAGTGGATTCCACCCCCCTAGATCTGCAGTATGAAATGGATGGCATGATATGGCACCCTAATCCACCTCACCCGACTGAACAGTCCAGGAAACACTTACAAACATGAGTGCCTAGCACACTGGTCATGTGTGCTAGGTCATGTCCTTAAATGGAAATACTCCTGTGAATGTTGTTTGCTTCATCAGCCTAACCCTGTTCATAACCTGATTGCTGTTAATTTGCTTTCGGGACTGCTAAACACATGATGGCTGTGGCATGTGTTTTCATTCCTTTGTGTGAATCACCTAGGTCTCTGTGCTCTAGATAATAGCCAACATTCCAGTAATGAAAGGTAACCCTGTTCATTACCTGATTGCTGTTAAGTTACTTTTGCTTTCGGGACTGCTAAACACATGATGGCTGTGGCATGTGTTTTCGTTCCTTGTGTGAATCACCTAGGCCTCTGTGCTCTAGATAATAGCCAACATTCCAGTCATGAAAAGAAGATAGACATGTTTTGCAATTTGCAAATACTGCATGTAACATAAAATAATCTCTTCTTTTTGCAGCCAGGAACCATGATTGAATGGGGGAATTACTGGTAAGAAGCCCTAATTGTAATTCTCTTCAATTCCTGTTCATTTTTAAACTCCCAAGTGTAAAGATAAAAATCGGTATCATGCTAATTTAATCCAACCAACATTTTGTTCATTAGAAAGCAATAATGCCAATAGGTTCTTTGGGACATTCATATTATTAATAGACTTCCTGGCCAAAAAAAAGGTCACTGTTTGGATTTAAATGAGCAAATACTTGAGCCTATGGTTCATTAATAACTGCATTAATAACTGCATTATTGCAGTTATTAATGTTTCAGCTGGCAACAATTCTTTTAACCCTAACTGATGCAGTGTGTAACTTCTCATATCTTAAACAACCATGTTGGAAGACGTATACTGTAATCATGGAAAAGATGTAACTGTTTCAGAAGGAGCACATTATTGGCCTGCATCAAGCAAAGAAAACAACTAAGGAGGTTGCTGAAATCACTGGAATTGGGTTAAGAACAGTCCAGTCCATTATTAAAACCTGAAAGGATTGTGGTGAACTGTCAGCTTTGTGGAAGGAATGTGGTCAGAAGAAAAATCTTGAATGTTTGTGTTTGGAGATCATTAAAAACGCTTGGTAAAAATTCAACAGTAGAACTCATGTTTAGTAGTGAAAGTAAGAGCATTTCCACATGCACAATGAGACAAGAACTTGCAGGATTGGAACTAAACAGCTGTGTGGCCACAAGAAAGCCACTTGGTAGTGAGACTAATCAGGGGAAAAACAACTTCAATTTGCTAGGGAACATAAAGATTGTATTGTGGAGCATTGGAAAAAGTTTTATGTACTCTAATGAGTCCAGATTTACCCTATTCCAAAGCGATCAGGATAAGAAGGGAAGCGCATGAAGCGATGCACCCATCAAACATAATGCCTACTGTACAAGCCTATGGAGGTAGTGTTATGAACTGGGGTTGCTTCAAATGTTGCTAGGCTCAGCAACATTATGCAGCAATAAAATGAAGTCAGCTGAGTACCACAATGTACTGAATGATCAGGTTATCTATAAATGGATTATTCTTTTCCCTGACGGCACAGGCATATTCCAGGATGACGATGCCAAGATCAATTGGGCTCAAATTGTGAAAGAGTGGTTCAGGGAGCATGAGGAATCATTTTCACACATAAATCGGCCACTACATAGTCCTGATCTTAACCTCATTGAAAGTCTTTGGGATGTGCTGGAGAAGACTTTACAGAGTGGTTCATCACTCCTGTCCTCAATACAAGATCTCCACCAAAAATGTATGCAACTCTGGATGGAAATAATTATTGTGAAATTTCATAAGGTTGTCAAAACAATACCATGATGAATGCACGCTATAATCAAAGCTAAAGGTGGTGCAACGAAATTTTAGAGTGTACGACTTTTTTTTTGTGTGCATGACCACATATATTCAATGTAACATTTAGAATAGTTTTAATTAATTATAACAATGTAAATTTTAGATTCTGAGCCTTTTAATAAATATTGTTTGCTGTTGATTACTGCTTTTACATACATTCATTGCAAAAATAAATCTGCAAAAATCAACAATCCATGGATCAGATGGTATTCCACATTATTGACATTTGCGTGATTTTGTTCAGGGCTCGAGCCATTCGCTATCGGCAGCATAACCGTGAAGCAGTTGGAGGATTTTTCTCCCAAATAGGAAGTCTTTACCTGGTCCATCACCTCTGGGGTAAGCACACTTCATGATAAGTACTAGCACAGAATATTTTATTCCAGTAAGTTCTGTGCTTAGTGCTTATTTTTACTTTGTCAGCGTATAAGGACCTGCAGTCTAGAGAGGACACTCGCAATGCGGTGTGGCAACATGAGGGCTGGAATGAAGTGGTCTACTACACAGGTAAGCCTAATATCATCTGATATTGTACAGCATTTCACATTGTGTCTTCTTGTTTTTTTGTAAGTAAACTTAAACACATCTTAAAATCTTATTCTTTTTTAAGTGCCCCTGATTCAACACATGGAGTCCAGGGTTATGATTCCAATGAAGGCGTCACCCCTGAAGTAATACTTTCTTTACAAGCTAAAGACATGCATTCACAAGGGAACCAGTGCTGTATATGTCTAACATCCATGCATTTTAATCCATCTTGATGTTCTTTCTGGTCATTAAAAAGTATTCATAATCTGCACCAGCAAATCTAATTTGAGAATGCATTGAAAGAAACATGTCCTAACAGGCTAATGAACTTTAACAGGCAAAGATGATTTGTTTTGGATGTCACAAGTGTCTTTGGTTAACAGACCTTAGCCATCTGATAAGCAATGAATCTTTATGCACAATAAATGTTAGCATTGTGGCCCAACTCAGTGAAATATATAGGAAAAATGTATTAGAGGGTCTTTAAATGTTCTGTTATTAAATTCATAGCCCGTGCTGCATTTGCTCATTTGTATTATTTTCCATCAACTCTGTAAAAAACACAAAAACAAACAACAAAAAAAACCTGTTCATTTTTTTTCCATTACTGCTAAATAGAAGTTGAAAAAAAATTGTCAAATCTACACTTTGCACAGTACTGTAAAAGGCACTTTAAATGTGCTTGATGGTAAAAGCGTGTTCTTGGTTTTGTTTTTGTTTTTTTACATGAATTTTACATTATGAAAGTTTAATATATAAACTTTCTTAACATTCAGAGTTACAATCTGAAGATTTGAATCCATCTCTGTGTCTAAACTGTGTATCTAATGTGTAAACAGATACCATCTCTGTATCTAAACCACTTTCTGTTTTGTGGGGTTATAAAGACAAGTATGAAAAACATTCTTGTACTGTATGGCATGTTGAAAGTAAACCTGCATGTCCAGTTTCAACAACTTTTTTTTTTATAAGGATACAATTATTATTTATTTATTTATATCTTGTAGGCAACTGTTAAGTGGATACTGAGCACTGACCTCAATTTCAATTACGTACACTATGTATTTGTTTCTTTGCCTTTTTTTTTTTCCAGTTGCAATTTATTAAATTATAACACATGACCTGTACTCAGTCCATAGGTATAAGTGATCCTGTAAAATAAAATACATTGTTCCCCAATTTATATGAATGTACCATTTCATAATGATAAATCTCAAAGACACAATTTGTGTACCTTAGAATATATTTTAATATCTCTATAGTAAGTACCAAAATGAAAAAGTCTCATTTAGAGGTACAAACATTGCATATATTAATGTAAAAAATAATAATAATAATAATAATAATAATAATAATAATACATTACAATAATTAAGAACTACTAAATCACCAACATATAAATGCTATAAGAAATTAAAACATCACAGTTTTGATCAGTTTTTTACTAGATTAGCATTTTAACACGACTGCTACACCCCCCTGGCAAAAATTATGGAATCACCACACTAGAGGATGTTCACCTGGGTTTTTTACTTCATAGCAAATAAACAAAAGCACACATATGACACATTTTGTTTAATAGCTAAACATTCTGGCTTCAAGAAATATACCTCAAACATGTTACGTTAAATTAGTTTAATTAATGGCATTTTTTTTCCTAGATCAAGTAGAGGAAAAAATTATGGAATCACTTTGTAATTTGCATTTCTAAAACAAATACCAGCACAAATCTAAAAAAAAAAAATGCTAATTAGTCTGCAGTTAAAAGAGAGTGCTTACAGAGCTTAACGTTGGACTTTTTGAAAGGAAACATGGCCAACAAGAGAGTTGTCAATTGAAATAATGGAAAGGGTTATAAAACTAATTCAAGAAGGGAGTCCAACACAGTGTACCAAAAGTGGTTGTTCCCAGTCGGCTGTGTATAAAATTTGGTGCAAGTATAAACAAAATGGGAAGGTTATGAAAGAAAAACATATAGAAAAGGAGAACAAATAGAAAATGCTAAACAAATGGGCAGAAACAGGAGTCAGTGTTTGTGAATGAACTGTAAGAAATCGACTGAATGAAATGGGACTTGCGTATAGAAAAGCCAATGAAAACCAGCACTAACACAAACAGAAGATAACAAGGTTGCAGTGGGCTAAAGAGAAGAAACCATGGAGTGTAGATGATTGGAAGAAAGTGAGATTCAGTGATGAATCACAAATTTGCCTTGGCTAAGGAGATGCTGCTGGAACTTTTGTCTGGTGTCGTTCTGATGAAACATATAAAGATGACTGCCTGAATAAAACAAATCACATGTCCCCCCACTCATTTATGATATGGGATTGCATGTCAGATAAAGGACCAGAGGGGACCTCAACAGTCAATGCACAAGTGTACAGTGAAATTTTGGACACTTTTCTCATTCCATCGATAGAAAATAGGATTGGTGGTAATGAAGTTATTTTTCAGGATGATAATGCATCGTACCACAGAGCGAAGAGTGTTAAAGCTTTTCTTCAGGAAAGGCAAATCAACTCAATGACATGGCCAGCAAACAGTCCAGATCTCAATACCATTGAAAATTTATGGTGGAAATTAAAAAAATTGGTCCATGACAAGGCTCCATCGTGCAAAGTGGATCTCTCAACTGTTATTTGAGAAAGCTGGAACCAGCTTGTTGGAGAGTATTGTTTGTCCATTAGTGAAGTCCATGCCTCAAAGAATTCAGGCCGTCATAAAAGCCTGAGTAGGAGTAAAATACTGATTCTGATTTTTCTGTTGTTGTTTTTATTGATTCCATATTTTTTTACCTCTAATTGATCTGGAAAATGTTGTTTATTTCTTATTATTTATTTACAATTTAATTTAATTTGTTTGAGGTATGTTTCAGGAAGGCAGAATACTCAGCTATTAAACAAAAAAAAAATAGTTGTGTCATATGTGATTGGATACAAAGTAAGAATGCCAGGTGAGCATCTTCTAAGAGTGGTGATTCCATAAATTTTGCCAGGGGTTGTACAACTTGTAAACACTTTAGTGTATTAAAATGTTTCATACAATGGAATGTTAAAATCCAAACATTAAAATTAGAAATCTGTGCAAGTAAGTAAATCTGTGCAATATGTAAAGTCAGCACAAAGGCTCCAAACAAGGCAATGGTGAGACAAAAGGTTGCAAAAAAACACTAAATCTTCTCAAGCTCTTTTAGCAGCTCTCCGAAACTTGTCACGTACCAAGAAGACTTCTCTTTTACTTGCTGTCGCACCACATTGCCACCGAATCCAATGAAACCACTCTGAAATATTACAGCAGTACAGTCACTCACCCATATGATGAACATAATCTCTGCAAATATGTTAAAATATTTTTTTTTGCGGAATACAAGTCATATTTCTTCTACCTTTTGTTTAAACACACACATCCTGCCCTGCCACTAGGACAGTCTTCAAGTGTGAGAGGGAATTTTGTGTTTAATTCCACATGCCACACACTGCTAACAGCTAAAATAACAAATGTACCTCGCATTTTGAAATGTATTTTACATTTGAAGACCTTAGAATTATGAAGATCTTGAATCAGACAATTCTGTAATTTTGCGATACTGAGCAATATTCTGGTGTGAATCATTACATACATTCAGTAACTTGTAAATGCCATTTATAATATTAGCTAATTTATTGTCAAAAAAAGTCAGAAGCTTATATATATATATATATATATATATATATATATATATATATATATATATATATATATATATATATATATAAATAAAATGTGCACTTACAGCAGGAGGGCAGGCTTCTAGGTCAGTGGCACCATCTCCAATCATTACTATTTTTTTGAAGCCATACTTCTCCTTCAGCAGACTTATCACTTTGCCTTTGCCTCCTGATTCTGCTGTGGGCTGAGTCTCATCAAACCCTGCATATTCTCCTAAAAAAAAACAACTTAAACAATGAGTTGGAGATCACTCAAAACCAGGTGCAGTGCAAAAGACTGCATCCTCCTCAGTTTAAAAGTAAACTATTTTAACATATAAAAGGCATCAGACAACCATTAAAAACCAAGAAAAAAAAGAGTTTGTAAAAAGTTACAATACATCAGCTTTACGGCCAAGTTAGTACAAATAAAGGTTGAGGATTGAATCAGGGAATGAATTAACAACCAAGAGGATCCAAAAGCTATTCAGAGCATATGAAAGATCTTGAAGCATTTATGAACAGGAAACAGTGATCATGCTAGTTATTAAATTATTTATTTATATACTATTACTATCCTAACAAAAAAAAAAGCCAAATATAATGTTACTATTATGCCAAGGTCACACTGGACAGACAGACACTGGCCAACCCCAACAGACACGGTTGTCGTGTTTGTTGGCTCACTGTGATAACCCTGTCATTGTCCGTTGCTGTTTGTCGGCATTAGTTTTCAACAACGAAACATGTTCAATCTGCATCTGTCAGGTAGTTTAAAGTCTGAGCAGTGTGGTATGATTTTCCAACAAACTCCGAAGTAATCTGACCTAGGCACCATTGCCTTGACGATGAGGCAAGCGTCCCTGCAAACTCCACAGAAAAGAAAGCCTGTGCGCTAGATGTAGAAGACACATACTTCTACACAGACTGTTTTTATGCATTTTTTTCTTGCGTGTGAGGGCTATTTGCTTAAAAAAATGATCAAATATATTTATCATACAACTTGCCTCGGGTGTTATCACTGTTTGCAGGACTATCTAACTATATCTAATCTATTTAGATAGCCAAAATAGATAGATATATCTATTTTGGCTATCGAACACGAGACTAGGATAGTTTGGTGTCGCAGATTTCCCCCTTAATAGTGAAGGGGGAAAATACTAGCTGGCCAAGCAACCAGCTTCATCAGCTCAATTTGTTTTTTATCAGCTGGTCAGACCAAGCTGGACTGAGTGCAGTTAATCATTAAAAAAATAAATAAATAATAATTTTAAAAAATAAATATTTTATTTATTTATTTTTAAACATCCCAATTAATGTTTCCTGACAACTGCCCAAATGAATAAGTGTTTATCAAATTTGTGCTCGTAGATCTTTTATTGTGCTGTCTTTCTCAAGTCAGGAGCATCACTGCTTGGCAAAAAGCTCACCATAGAACAATGTTTAATATATCAATATATATTAATGTTTAATATAATAAATAAATTTTCTCCTACAATTAAAATTAATGGATGCCAAGATTGTCTTGTACATTGTGCAATACGAACACCTCTTTTAAAATCTCAGCAAATGTAGTTGAGTATTTCATGACGCTTTAAACATTGTAGTGCTTGTTTCACTAGACACACCCATCTTGTTGGTCCACTTTGGAGGTAAAAAGTTTATACAGAGATTATCTCTCATCTTTTACCTTGTACAGTATGCTAATCATCCTCTACTCTCTCATAAAGGTGTCGGTATCTGACCACAAAACTGCTGTTGGCTGGATAAGTCTGACATGAAGATGTCAGATGGACTGCAGTCAGTAATTTTACACCTACAAACTGGCAATATACTGTATGTTAATGACTGTGTGTGTATGTGTGAGAGAGAGAGAGAGAGAGAGAGAGAGAGAGAGAGAGAGAGAGCTGTGCTTTTCTTACCATTGAAGTAAAATTTCAAGCGGTTGGCATAGACATGGTCAAGAGGAATGCCAAGCTGAGTGGCTACATGCTCCACAATGCAGCGAAAGCCTCCAGAAATGAGGAAGACCTTCACACTGCGCTGATGTAGCCTCTCCACAAGTTCCCTGTACATACAACAGTTAGACCTCAGTATGCTCCGATTAAATCGGTCAGTTATTCAAGTTGAAAAATGTTTAGTTTGAAATCCTTGAAGCAGACAGCGCCATATTTGTCCACCAAGGTGGCCATGTTAGGAAACTGAATCAACACCAACTTACTTAATACCTGGAGTCAGCTGAGGAGGGTGGTCCGTTATCAGTTTGTTAACTTGCTCCCGTGAACACCTGATAATGGACAGGCGCTCTGTCAGAGCTGTTTTGAATGTTACTGATCCTCCCATGGCCTTGCGAGTCCTGGGAACAAATATTATCTGATCAAAAGCCTTTTCCTTTTGCTTACTGTTCCTTTTCTGTGCTACACTTAATGTTGTTACCCAAATCTACTATATTACAACACACACACACAAAACACAATAAAATAACTTGGAGTACAAAAGCATACACATTCACACTTCTAAATGATAAAACCAACAAAATATTGTAACCTAACTCCGTATTTATCACAAGCAACAAAAAAAAGTTTATAGATATTGAAATAAAATTTCTGAATGGTATATAAAATGTGGACATCGACTTGTCTCTAAGTACTTGTTTTAGATGGGGGTTTTTCCTTCCATTTATCAGTCATGATTTTTACTGTTGGTAGTGGTAAACCGCTGATATAATTTTATACTCTCCAGTTCTTGGGTAGGTCAATATCTTTTGTTTTCCTTACTGCCACTTACTCTTAACTGTTCATAGCAAACTACTCAAGAATTTGAGGCTGTTTAAACTGCCTAGGTTGCCTATGCGTAAATCCAGGTGTGATGATTTGTGTCAAGATGCACATTTATGGAACAAACTATTAAGTTATGACTAACATGCCTAATAATTAACACACCAGTAGTTCCACAGTTTAATGCTACTAAATCATGTACATGAAGGCTACAACGGAAGCATAAACATTATTAGCATTAGTGCATTTACTTCAAATAAACCTTTTTTGAGGTTTATATATTATCCTGTAGAGGGTGCAAGTCACCCAGACCTTTAAAACTGGTTTCTATTATGGAAGAAGCTGGTTAGAAAGTTCAGTACTACTCTAAAAGTGGCCTGGTTTTTGTTTTGTTTTTTTTCCTGTATTTCTTTCGGGAGAGTGTCTAGAGGTTTTGAATCCAGAGATTTCTGTTTGATTCTTGATGTGGAGCCTGTCCATTAAGCACTCCAGACGAAACATTTTAGATGCTGTCTGAATTTCAGATCATCAAACTAAAAACAGATACACAAAATTTACATTTCCATGATAGTTAGTTTTTGTATACAGAAGCTAAATTGCAATCACTTTCCAATAACTTAATTTTATACTTTCATACAATTCCATTATTAATTCCTTATTAACTACCTGTCATCAGGTGTGGTGAACAAAATCGATATTTCACACCTAACCTATGAAAATCTTAGGAAGCTACTCAAACCTTAGAGCCAAAGTGCTACACATTCATGTCTGATTACTATTAAAGTGCAACTCAAAGTGCAGTTTTAAACCTGTTGTCACAGCCCAAGGTTCAGACACCACAGGTGTCACCGGACGCTGTATGCCATTACGTAAACAGTGGTGAGCCGGGACATGACAATGACCTCATGTTATCTATCTACCAGCAGAAACCATACAGTACTGTGCAGTTTGGTCATTTTCAAAGTTCAAGTACTTAAAAGACAAAATGGGAGAGTCTGTTAATTCTCAGGAGCTGATCATGACTTTATAAAGCCTGTTGTGTTCATGCACTCGACAAAACTCAAATGCCAGAAAGTCTTTGAGAGTTCTATAACAAAAAATGTGCGTTATCTCACATCTATACATGGTATGGTTTTACATGTGAGGACGACATAGTGCTGAAAATAAGTAACAATAAAGTAAAAGTAAAAGCCCATTGAAGCATTGTGACTGGCTCTACTTTCATTTTAAATTTAAATCTGACAAGCACAAAACAACTTTGCGCATACCAAACTTTGATGGGCTAATAATAGTATACAATGTAGTATACTAGTATACAGTAGTAATGCATGTTTAAATTAATCTGACAGTCCAATACAGACATTTTGCACAATGTATTTAATTATGTCCCAGCTAACCTCAATTCGATGAATGAGTTACAGGCAGTGTGTGAACTGAAAAAGCTTGACTTGACAGTAATTACAATCGTAAGGCTCTGTTTCTTCATTTTTGTCATTTGGTGCTAAAAACTTTGGCTAATGTTAAACATCCCTGAAGGATTTTTACACGATGCTCAACGCCAAAACAAACTGATTTCAGGTTCAGAGAAAATTATGGAAAGCAAAGCAAAAAAAAAAACAAATACACAAATCAGCCTTCATGTGTTCTAAACCCAGGACCTGATGCACAACAGCATTACGAGAAGTTATGTATTAAGACAACATGTAAATGACTTGTGTTTCGCTTCAATTATCTGATAAGGAAATAATAATAATAATAATAATAAAAATAAATAAATATTATATGTATATATATTATATATATACACACACATATATGTTTACACATATACACACACACAAGCTCCTTTTTCCTCTGGTCACTCATTTATAGCATATGGATAAAAACAACTTAGCAATACCTAGCCTCTAAAACTATACATTTACGGGTTCTCTCACTAGGATTAGGTAGTGTATGAAATGAAGTAAACTCTGCTTCCTGATGAGCTGATGTCACAGTCCTTGACTCATATCTAGGGTCAACACCTAACTGTGTTAGTAAGGGAACATAATGTGTATAAAATTCAAAAGACATAATACAGCTTAAGATAAGGTTTCATTAAATTAAGGCTATATGAGTTGCGCTTTAAGAGATGTTATAACAAATTAGCGAATCCAGATGTTCTACCAGCTGCCATTAGAGTGTATGCTACCTATAGTTTTATACTGTAAGAACTCCAGAAAAATCTATCAGTGCATGCTACATATAGTTTAATATTTGTTGTATAAAGTATCCTCTTCAATCACTTTTGCGCAAGTGAATGATTTACATGCATCCTCGCATCACTTCTGGAGATGTTTGCCTTTTCTCCTGTGCAGAAGACACTCACATTTCAGTGACAGCATCTCCAACCCCGCAGAACTTGGCGAGCTCATCGATGCCCTCCTCCCGGATCACTGTGCTGTCCACATCAAAGCACACCGCCTCGGCCAGGCGGAACGTCTCCTTCGTCTGCGCTAGCGTTATCATCCTGCACCAAGTCCTGCAAAACGCTTACAATGCACAGAAAAACGCGATTTTTAAAACTGAATTGAATTGAAATAACATGGCCTGAACTCACTGACTCGGCGTCCGCTCGAATGACTGGCTTTGAATACTAACTCGTGAACATGAAGAGAGCTGGACAAACTTATTCTGCACGTGAGATACACAACCACAATGCAAAACCGGTGCAGCTGCTATATTACTCTAACGCGATCAAAGAGCGTACAAGTATATCGTAGACTTCCCGGATGAATAATATTAAGTTGGCCCCAACTGAAGCAGTTCGCTGCTGACTAAATTATTGCATCACCCTAAAAACGGGCGAGGGGGCAGGGGGAGGTGGGGGTTGTACCGACAAGTTGGCATACAGTTTAAATAAAATCTGCAACACGCTCTGAATCACTATAAAATGTTTATAGTCTGTGTGGAAAGTTTTAGGTGCGTATTCCTTACCTTTGCACTCCGTCGAAATATTAACTACGCGATATCGTACCCTACGTTGGAAAAACCCGGTGTTTACGCCTTAACGTAACAACCGAAGAGGCAACTGAAATGCTGTTGTCGCTAGGACAGTACTTTTTCCACAAAAAGGCTCCGCCCTTCCTGGACGTCCGCCAGGTGCGCTAGCCAATCAAATCACAGTCAGGTCACAATGATTGGCCAGTCTCTCGGCCTACATGACGTTTTATGGCCGATGGTCAAACCACGTTTTTCTTGACGTACAATGTTTCCCATAATTCCCGGCGGAAGCCGGTTGTATAGTATTACCGGTCATATGTTTGTTTGCATTATCAGTAGAATTGTGATTTTTTAAAGACAGCATAGTATATATAACTATAGTTTATATAGTTATAAGCCAGCTATTTCTGATTTTATCATGTTAGACCCACATCTCTTATTGGCTTTACGATTGGAGTCTGTCCCTTTCCAATATACCTCGAATGGAATAGACTCGCAAATTCATCTTCTAGTATCCATTGAATAGACGTCTTCGCTGTATTTTTTAAGCACCGCTACACACAGGAGTTTGTTTGCGGGACGAAGTGTATGAGCGGTCATAAAGGTTCAAGGGCGGGACCCTCTTATGACAGTCAGGCGAGAGGAGCCATCGCATCCAATCACATGGAACTACATTCAGTTCTGTAACATAACTCGTTCCTGCTAGTGGTGAGAACTGCAACTGCATATACTGTATAGATATATAGTATGAAAGTTCTATATACATTCTACAATTTTCACCTTTTGTTAATGTGCTGAGAAAAGGTTTATTTGTTTAGTTTTCAGTTCAAGATTATTTACACATTTTGTTCTGAGACGATTATTTGTTCTATCCTGAGAAAGTTGATTATTCATTGGATGTCAAATATATAATGTCATTGTAATAATGTAAATAAGAGTGTATAGTGTTTTACTTGTTTTTAATGTATATGTTAAATGTCCTAACTGGGAGGGAGAACCTGGATAACGTGTGCCACAATGTCATGAGGAAGCGACACAGTTTTAGGATTCAGTACTAATAAGAAAGGCTTTGGACCACTTTGAGACAGTATTAACACTCTGGAGCCTTGAGAAAGTGCACTGTGATGCCCAGGTAGCAGCAGCAAGCATCTAACTAATGCCTGTGATAAGGAGACACTCCCTGTAGAGTGGCATGTTACATTATGTTAGCCACAAGCTCACTCCAGAGTCATCTGGCCACCAGCACTTTCAAGCAGAGCTTATCACCAGAGCATGTAGTCTTCCCACTCTTACTGATGAGATGATAGCTATCAAAAAGGCAGTTATTCTGTACAAACCCATTCCAGTTTGGCATCTTGTGTAGACTCATAAGGTACTCCAGCATAATGGGTGGATTCCACATCAGTCTCTTGGGGAATTCTGGTAGATAGACATGTTTTTATTCCTTTCAGAATAGCCCTCAAAGAAATGCCAACCCCTGTGCTGTGACATGCTGTAATTTCCCATATATACATCCATATTTACCTGTATGTGCACAGAAGGTATTCAGGTGATTGTCAGCCTCCAAGGCAGTTGAGAGGGTCAAAATACAACTCATTTGAGGCAATATCTCTTTCGTTAATGCTGCTTTTCATTAATTTTGCTTTACATCTAACAAGTTAAATAGTTTTATGAGTATATAGTTAAAACTCTCATTTCTGGCCACACTGTACATATGTGAGGTATGTTTAAGCTTATTAATGAGGTTTAAACACACATCTGTTGCTGAATCCCTGGAGATATACAAATATTTCAGCTTCCATAATGTAAAACAAAATGAATTAATTTAGAGCATATTTCTTTTACAGTACAACTCATAGTTGCTCTCCTTACTTTTAAATAAATTATAACTAAAAAATATTTGCATATTTACCATTGCAAAATAAGATTACATGTCAGTTTCCTGAATTTAGCATAGCAACACATTCAAGAAAAAGGATTTGTAACATTCTTGATCAAGCCACTTTCTTATTTTCCTGTTTCCTTCATTTCAGATGTCTCCTTTTCATCTACCATGTTCGCAATGATGAATTTTCAGCCTCGGCCGCTAAAGAGAGTAAAATGGCCTTTGGGCTGTTCTCGAACAGGGCTGCTCTGTTCTGCGTCTGGCCCTTCTTCACCCAGTGTCCATAGATCTTGAATGCACAGGCATCGATGAGTTTGCGAATTGGTTTCACTGCATAGGGGTCACTCTTGATCACGTCCTTGGTGATGGGTTTGACACGACGATAGTTGCAGTAAATGCGCACTGAAGCAAGGACGGTCATACATATGACCTGGAAACAGAAGTGGGAAACAATTGCACTTCATAATAGGGTCAGTCCATCTCAATTGGTCCAATAATTGTAAAGTTAGTTGCTTGCCTGTTTTTCTCTTCTTTTTTATTGTGATTACCTCTATGTCATCCATGTACATCTATGTACAAAACCACCAGTTTTTTTTTCTAAGGCTAGTAGAAATCTAGGGAAAAGCCTACTTTATTCAAGCATTTTGAGGAATAAACAGAGGTAATATAAGCATAACAAATAATACAAATGAAAAGCATTTGACATTAATTATGTTTATGATTGACATAAACATAACTGACTACAGCTTAGAAGGCACTTACTGCTCTTATCATAGAAGAATCAACACCAGAGCTCTGTTTATGAAACTGTTCATTTGTAAAACACCCAACTGAACACTGTAATTCCATAGTGGGATCAAATCTATACACGCATAACAACTGTACCAACATGATACATCAGTGTTCTTTAAATCTGGCCCTTGAGGTCCACTGTCCTGTAGAGTTTAGCTCCAAACCTAATCAAACACACCTGAACAAGCTAACCAAGGTCTTCACAATTGCTAGAAAATTACAGGCAGGTAAGTTTGGAGGTTGGCGCTAAACTCTGCAGATTTGAAGAACACTGACAGATCATGCTTCACTGTTGCCAATGTTGTCAAATGTAGTAACATTTTAGACCTCATTGACAAGCATAAGCTATTGTATGTCAATCATAAAAATAATAATTATTAAAAGTTACTCACTTTAAACTTCCTGTATGGACTGAAATGTCGCACCTCCTCGACCACATACTGCTGAAAGAATGGGTGATTTAAGGCATCGAAGGCTGTGTAGCGTTGTTCTGGATTCACCACCAACATTTTGGAGATCTGAAAACAATAATGCTATATATTTTTAGTTGTTTGTTCATTTTCAGTGTAATCAATAACAGCATGGTTCTAACAGTAGCGCCAACTGCATACAAATTATAAGTTTATATTCATGTACTCATTCTAATGTTATTGGTTTTTATAGTAACAGCTAATTAATGTGGACTTGTATGACAAATGATCTACATAATCTAGGCCAAATGAACAAATTTTTAAAAATGTGTTGTTATTTTTTATAACTAAAAAAATGTTACGGTGAACCTTTCTGTTAGGAGACAGTTATTTAATGTTTATAGAAGGTGTCTCCAGTGTTGTCAGTGCGTTGTCATGTTCAGTACGTTTTCACCACAAGAGAGACGTCATGCCAGAGGGCTTTGCATTTTGCAGTTTCTCTGTAACACAACAAGCTGCACTGTTTGTCTTAGTAACTTCACAAGAAAGCTGGTGAGGGAATAACTTTTTATGCTAAAGTAAGCGATAACAGGGACTAATTTATCTCACAGATTATTCACTACAATAAATGT